>NC_051425.1:339130-354130 GCF_015228065.2 Penaeus monodon | reverse complement strand
GCATTTTGATTATTGTTGTCATTATTTTTATTGATATTTTCATTATCATTATTATCATTATTATTATAATTATTATTATTATCATTATTATTACTATTATTATTATCATCACTATTATTATTATTTCATCATCATCAATCATCATCATCATCATCATCATCATTCATCATCATCATCATCATCATCATCATCATTATTATTACTATTATTATTTTTACTGTTATCACTATCGTTATTATTACCATTATCATTAATATTTTCATCATCATTATTATTGTGAGTTGTTCTTTGCTCTGTGGCTGTTAAAATGTATGTACATTGGTGTGGGTTCACAGTGTCTTGATGCGTTGTGGTAGCGTGAAGCATCTAGGCACAAACAAGCAAACAAACAAACAAAGACCGAACATCATCATCAACTCCTTGACATTCAGCCTATGGGTTTCCCCTTTTGTATCAGCTAGATCTCTTAGCTTTCACTTAAATTCATTATGGAGCACAAAGTAAACACTTCTAAAATGCATCTTAAAAAAAAAAATCATTTAATGCTTAATAAAATAAATATAAAAAACATTGTTAAAGTCACTCTGTACGAGTCCCGATATTATAGTTAAAAAAATAAAGTGATTATGATTAATTTATATATTTTATTGAATAAACATTAGCCATTATATAAAAAATAAAAAAAAAAGGATCACGTCTACCTCCTCAGAAAAATGAACGTCAGCACATAGGACTTAACTTCTCTCGGTTTCGGGGGGCGTGGCCGCTTCACCACGTTACATCGGGGTAATGACACACAGGGTATCTGATCCAGACTGAGTATATTTCGCGGAAAAAAGAAGAGGACATCAGCAGCTGAAGAAGAAGGACCTCTCCCCCCCTCTCCTCCCCTCTCTCCCTGCGGTGAATCGGTCCTTATTGGACGTTTTCCGGGGAGAAGGAGGATCGGTTTCCGGAAAGGGGTGGCGGACGGGGCGCAGCGGGTGGAGGCGAGCAACGCCAAGAGAGTTACCATGATCCCTCGATCGTGTGGCTTTTGCATGGGCATATTAAAGAGATGCACCGCGCCCGGTCCCATGCAATCTCGGCCTCGGCTCTTCCGCTTTACCGGACGGTGATGCGCCCCCCATTGTTTGATGCCACGATGCTATGTGCTTGCATGTAGCTTCTTTGCCCTCCTAGCCTACTCTTTCCTATACAAATTTTCGGCATTAGGATGCTCTGTGCACCCCTTCTGGTGACTGGACCCCATCTTCGGGCGCGTGCTCGGACGTGGGCAGACCTTTACCTCCCGCAGGGGAGGGTGTGTCTGGGGGCCTTAGAAGGCCTGCCTTACGGTGTGCATAGAGTTGCCATTCTTTTGTTAGGGACTGGTCTGGCGGGACCATCTGATGACTGCCACTCTTTTTCTTTCGAATAGGGCGATAGGCAGGTAGAGCCCCCTTGTCAGGCCTTCAGCCAGGTTTGTCTAATAGCAGCTGCTAGACAGAACATAAATTTCCCGTCCTGTGATAGGAAGTACCTGGATAAAGTTAGTCTTTCTCCCTCACTGTGATGAAATAGTTGGTTGGCTTTTTCAGAGGGATGAAGAAACTTACTGGAAACAGGTACAGGACCCCTCTACTCTCACTGAGGTGAAACTTTGGGGTGTTTCGAGAGAAGAGGGATTAAACGTTAAACCCACCCTGCCAAAAGAACTGCCGGGAAAAAAGTCAGTCCTCTCCCTCACTGTGATGGAAACATCTGTGGTTGGCTGTTTTCAGAGGGACAAAGGGAGCTTACTGGACAGGTACAGGACCCCCTTCACTCACTGAGGTGAAACATCCTCTGGATGTTTCAGAGAGAAGAGGGATTCACCTTAAAACCGTCCTGCCATAGGAACCTCCTTGAAAAATTTTAAATTTCCCTCTCCCTCACTGTGGTGAAACAGTCTGTGGCCGGCTGTTTTCAGAGGGATGAAGGAACTGACAGGAACAGGCAGGACCCCCCTTTTTTCTCAATGAGGTAAAACAACTTTGGGGGTTTCAGAGAAAAGAGGGATTCACTTTGAAAAAGGGTACAGGGCCCCTCCGAGGAGCGGAGAGGAACTGCCTGGAAAAAGTGAAAGAGCTCCCTTCCTCACTGAGGGGGGAGCAGAAGTGTTCCCATCAATGAGGGTCCTGTAGGTGGAAGGGCATCCCCTCTGGGATACTCCCAGAGGTTGAACCTACCCACGTGTTTTGCCGTGCGTGGCACCCTTGTGACTGGGAGACGGGAGTCCTGGAGTTTGAGCGATGCCGTGCACGAGTACGCCCTGCGGCTAGCAACACGCCTCTTTGGTCCTCTATTCTGGCAGACAGGCGGCCTGATCCAGGCCCGGTAGGTCAATCGGCTGGTCTCCCTCGGGAGGCTAGGGTCAAGCAGCCATGCTGCCGTTGGTACCCACACTGTCCGTGCGTACCAGTGCAATCGGCTAAATGGCTGCATATATCCACTCATCACCCCTGTTGCTGTTAGACATTGGTTTTAGCACTCAGCTTCCCCTTGTTGGACTCCGTCTTGGGTGGGGGCGTGAGTGGATGAAGCACTGCCAAGTATATGGAAAATTTAAATCAAAATCCCCCACAGACAGACCTTACTGTTGACGACCCGTGCAAGGCCAAGACCACAGCAGCCACCCTGAAGCCTTACGTGCCTCCGGGTGGCAAAAGAAAACCCCGAGCACAGGATGACACTGTCATGCCTGCTGCCAAGATGGCGGACAAGACGAATAAATCATGTACAAACATGTCTGCCCAACCAGATTGTTCAACAGATGGACCCCTCGTGCTGGCCCCTCCAGGCCAGCACCCAGACCAGAAGGTCTCTGACCCCCCCTCAGACGACCCACTGACTGAATCAGGAGCACCAGCTGAACCAGCCGAAACAGCTGGTGCCTCCACGAGCAAGCCCCAAAGCCGAAAGGGCGGACCGAAACGGCCGAGGCCGGAGTCCGACTCTGATGGCGAGTCTGGACCCCCAAGGCGTTTCCCGCAATTTTAAGGTCCCCGTTAAACCCAAAGGTTTTCGACAATGCCTACCAAATGGTAAGGGCATTGGAGAGCCAACGCAAAATCCGGCTGTCGATCCGGGTTGGCGCGAGATCAGGGCATGATCATCGTGCCCAAAGATCAAGCCCCCCTTTGTTTCCTGCAGGAGACAAAGGAGCTAAAAGAGGGGAGGAAAGTGAGCCTCTCGCCACTGAATCCCGAGGAGAAGAGAGTCAAGATGGTGCTACTTGGCTTCTCAGTCTCATACGATGTGGAGGTGATAACTTCACACCCACAGGTCGTGGAGGCTTCCCGATTTTCGAAGGGGAAGACTCCAACCAGGAAAAGTCCTGGTGACCATGAAAGGTACCCCAAGCTCCACCCTTGATCTGGGTAACTGGGGTTACCTACCCCCTACCCCACTTATATGCCTGAACCACTTCGGTGTTTCAAGTGCCAGAAGTACGGACAACCACCAGGCTAACTGTACAGCCAAGCCAAAATGTGGTGTCTGTAGCAAGGCACACAATACCGAGGTGTGCATCAAGGCACATAAAGAAGAAAAGAAGGACACAACAGCCAAGAGGCATCACGCCTGGAGCCTGGCTTGCTCTGTCAGGAAAGAGGCGGCCCTCAAACGGCAAGAGGTTGCTAAGAAGCGACCAGACTTTGTTCCTGCCCCCCCAGCACCTACGTCTGGGGGGGAAACAAAAGCGAAAAGGCTTCCCGACCTCCTAAGAGGAAAGGAAGCTGCCCCCCAGCCGAAACCGGAGATCTCCGACAATCAGGAGTTCCCCCAAGTAAAGCAAGTGCAGAGGAACCACAGGAAGAAAGGTTCCAACAGCACCACACGGTCCTCCCCAGACCCAGAAGACATGTTCTTCGACGAGGGGGACATCCTGATCCTGATCACTGCTGTGGTCACAGCAGTGGCAGTATCCTTGTCCAGGACCAAGGAAGAGGCGGATAGGCAGTCGACGTTGCCATGACGACATTCAAACGACTGTGAAAAGCATAAAGGGAAGGAAGATGGAGGGGGCCCAAAATCAGCCCAATCCTCTCCCTCACCCCAGGTCGAGACTCCCCTCCCCTCTCCAACCCAGGCTATCCCCTCATGGGCAGAGCCTAGCCAGGCTATGCCCTCACAGGCAGAGCCTAACCAGGCTGTTTCAGTGCCACAAGCCGAATCAGAAGAAGCTGAGCCTGCCCAGGCAAGGCCAGCTAATGCACAGAAACAGCCTGGCCAGAGAAAAAGCCAAAGACGAAAAGTCAGAGCTACCAAAGGCTCTCCACCCCCCAGTGGATCCAGGGATAGCCCGACAGCCGAAGGAGACCCTTCAAGCAGTGAGGATCTCACAATGGAGTTGTCAGACTCCGACCGTAAACCCGAATATGACGATGTCTCTGATGTAATATCAATTAGTAACATCATGGCAGCAATCTAAGTATTCTGCAGTGGAACATCTGTGGCTTCTCCTCAAGGAGTGCCATCCTCTACGCAATAGTGCGATCAAGGAGCATTGACATCGTCATGCTCCAGGAGACATTATCAGTGGAAGCTGTTCGCTTCGCCGGGTATCACGTCTATGTGCTGCCACGTTCCGATGGCAAAAGAGGCCTGATGACCCTGGTGAAAGCATCAATTTCCTGCTCCGCAATAGCCGATGCACCGCACTGTGGAGAAGATGTTGAATCTCTTGCCGTCGAGATTCAGCTAGCCGGGAGACCCCTGAAATTGTACATGTGTACAGCAGGCCACACTGCAATAGCTTAGACATCAGCCAGGTATGTGCTTCCGCAGCACACGACCGAGTGATCATAGGGGGAGACTTCAATGCACACCACCCCAATCCTGGCTCCCTGCAGGGCACCGGATCGGCTGGCCGTCACATAGCCAACGTGCTTGAGACATTCCCCGAGATCGCTCTCCTCAACAGCCAGGAGCCAACGCATGTGAGAGAAGGGGTCCTAGACCTCACCCTGGCCACTGCGACTCTGGTGGAGAGGATTGGCTGGCGTGTTGATGAGAACCCTCCCCTATTTACCATTATGGCACTATAACAACCCTCATGGATAGTGGCCCAGCCGAAATACCACGACCGAATCCAGATGGAAAACAGACAAGGCCAACTGGCAGGATTCCAGAGCGCCCTTTGGGCCCGCTGTCTGAGAAGCAATGAACCCACACAGAGCGAAAATGTAGAAGTGCTACAAGCCAGACTTGTAAATGCCATTGATGAGGCAGCCTCACTGACCATACCCAAAACTCGGCCTGGGTCCCCGAGTCACAAGGACGCCTGGTACTTCAATGACGAGATTAGGGAGGTCAACCACAGGGTAAATATGTGCCGAAAACATTTCCGAAGGCAAAAAAAAACCCGACAACCTAGCCCTCCTAAGGGAGGCTGTCAGGGACACCATGGAAACTGCCAGCAGAGTGAGGCAGGAAAAGTGGCTGGAATGGTGTGAGTCTTTCGATCACCGTACCACCCTCTCAGAGCTATGGCAACGGGTCAAGCGAGCCACCAGCCGCTCAGCCCCGAGATGCACGCACCACGACCCCCAGGCAGAAGCCAACAGACTGGCGCAGGAGTTCTCTGTGAGAACGAGTAGCGACAGTCTGCCAGCTGAACTGAGGGCAAGACAAGAACGCCTACAACCAGACAGACTTGCTCACATCAGAGAAAGGGCAGCCGAACCCGATAACTCAGACGTTATCTTTTCTCTGAGGGAACTACGAGATGCACATAAAGCCAGTTGCAACTTAGCCCCGGGCGACGACAGGATCTCGTACCCCATCATCTCCCGCCTGGGACTGGTAGGTGAGCTTGCATTCCTGCAACTGATCAACAAGTCCTGGGAAACTTCCACTCTACCCCAGAGCTGGAAGAGGCTACCTAGTTCCCATCCCTTTAAAACCCAAAGGAGCCGGGGAAGTTACCGCTCCATCTTCTCCTCAGCTGTCTGGCCAAGACTGCCGAGAGGATGGTACTGAACCGGCTCCAAAGGAAAATGGGACCCCCACACGAACACCATCCACGGGTTCACCAGGGGCATGAAACAGTGCACAGCATAGCCACGCTCTTGAGCACAATAAAAAACGGGCGCATCTGTGGCAGTATTCCCTTTACCTGGAGAAGTTTCGAATTGGTAAGTCCTCTTGCCATTCAGGAGAGCCTGATCCAAAAAGGAATCAGAGGTAAGCTCTTGGCTTGGATAGGTGACTACTTTACGAATAGAACAGCCAGAGTCAAATTCCAAGGTCACCTATCACAGCACATGCCACTAGAAAATGGAACGCCCAGGGTGGGGTTCTCAGTCCAGCCCTTTTTAACACACTAATGTCCTGTATCCTCAACATAAACCTTTCCCCGGGGGTGCAAATCATCTCCTATGCAGACGACCTTGCTATCATCTCCACTGGACCACACTGCCTAAACAAAGCCCCCGTTGTCTGGATTTGGGATCCGAGGAGTGTTGCAGGACAGGACTAAAGATCTCTGCAGCCAAATCCAAAGCCATGGCTCTGAGACAGAGAGTTCAAGGCACAAGTCTGAAAATCCAGGGAATGGACTTGGAGTGGATTCAGGAATACCTCTACCTTGGGGTATGGATAGACCGGACCCTCTCCTTCCGCCAGGAGGTCCAGTACCTACTTGACCGAACAAAGGCAAGACTGTCTGTCATGAGAGCAATGAGTGGAAGACGCATAGGGGCCAGACACAGAGTACTAAGATCATTCTACATACATGCTGTCAGGCCCATTGTAGACTATGCCTCCCTCGCTCTGATTGGCATTAAGAGAAAATATAAAGACCGATTGGAGACAGTCCAAAAAGAAGCCCCCAGGGGCATTCTGGGGCCCAAGTGGGCGAAGGTCCTCAACCTCCTAGTGGAGACAAACCTTCTCCCCTTGGCCTCACAAATTGATCTAATGGCAGCCCAATTCTTATCAAAGGTCATCCAGGCTCCCAGGAACACAAGCCTAAGACACAAAATAGTCAGATGCCTAGAATAAGATAACGAGCTGTTTGCAAACGACTCCTGGCTGTCTCACACAGCCAGGGTGCTAATACGCCATCAGCTCAAAGAAACCGCTACTGGCCAAGGGCATGGACTCCCCACACCCCGACTTTGTCGAAGCTCCGCCGTGGGCACAAACCTCGATAGAGTTCTCGGTCATGAGACTGGCAAGAAAAAAGAATGAAAATTGTACGCCTAGCCTAAAGGCAGAAACCCAGAGGGTCATTGCAACCATCACCCCTCCGAGGAGCAGAACATATTACACGGATGGATCGGTCGATCCCTTGACCCACACTGCAGGCGCCGGCTTCGCAGCAAGGGATGCCACAGTATCCATTGGGTAACAGACAACGCCTCCCCGCTACAGGCAGAGGCAGTTGCTATCATGGGAGCACTGAGCCACGCGTCCGTGAGGGAAGGTCACGTGGTCATACAAAACAGACTCCAAAGGAGCCGTCGACTGTCTTCAGCAGCGCTCACCCACTGAAACATCTACCTCCTGACAACCATCCGCACAATAGCACAAAGGAAAGCTTGCTCAGGGTAGAAGAATTATCATAAACTGGGTTCCCAGCCATATAGGGATCGAGGCAATGAGCTTGCTGCAGATTAGCCGAAATCGGCCGGGGTATGCCCCCTAATCCCTTGATAATACATCGAGCCGAAATTTACTTTGGAGGAAGTGCAAAGGTGACGGCCAACTCCTTCCTCTGCAGCTTCACAGAGAGGAACGAGATATTCCCCCTCGGCCAGCTGGTACTCAGATGCCACAGGCTATGAACCACTGGCACTCTCTGAAATAACAACAGAGGTACCGAAGTCATTCTGCACAGAATGCGCCTAGGTTACCACTGTGCATGGCAGATTATACAAACCCTCGAACGTGAAGAGAGGTGTTGCATGCATTGCGGCGAGCCAAAACGCCACACTGGTACACTACTTGGAGAATTGCGTGCACACGCAATTCCTAAGACAAACCCCACAGAACACAGCCGTCGTGCTGGTAAGAGATTTTGCGAGATGCTTACACCACGGCTACAGGAGCGCCTGCTGGCAATCCCCCGAGTGTCAGACCAACAAATGAGACAGCCATAAAAAGCTGGGCACAGGCCGGGCCATAAGGGGGAAAGGCCCGGGCGAAGCCAGAACTTTCCCAATCTCAAGCAAGCAAGTATATTTCGCGCCGTTTTTTTTGGGGGTATTTATGGTGTTCGTGACGTCCCTGAGCTACGTCAAAACTTAATCATCTTCCATATTATTAAATTGTAACTTATCATACAGGCTAAAATATACATGCTTACATGTATAGGAAAAAAAATAGTTCCTAGTTAAAATAAAATTCAAAAACATCGAACAAAAGATGGAAGTAAAGATGACGAGTGGAAAATACTCGGAAGACTAAGATAATAATGAAAATTAGATCAAATATCTATTGAATTAAGGGTAAATAGAAAATCGAATAAAAAAGACTTTGGGTCCTAAGAACGAAGCAAAATGAAGACTTCCATAAAATCGAAAATAAAAAAGAAAACGGCTATAAAAAGGAGAAACTTCACTAAAAAATACAAAAACAATAAAGCAAATAAAAAGCCAAACAAAAGGCTCGACCCCCCCCAAAAAAAAAAAAAAAAAAAAAGACCAGGGGTGAACAAGCGAAGTCCGGCCCCGGCAAAGACGGGAAACGAGTAGTGAGGGGATGCTCTTGAAAGCCCCAGGTGAGGAGGATTGGGATGTCACCTTAATTATCATAAACATTATCATTATTTTTATATCATTCTTACTGTTTCTGTTCTCATCTTTTTACCTTGTTAATATTGCTGCCATTATCATCAAACATCTCATCATCGCCGTATTATTATTATTATTATGATTATTATGATTATTATGATATTATGATTATCATTGTTATTATTATTATATTATCATTATTATTATTATTATTATTATTATTATTGTTATTATTATTATCATTATTATTACCATTGTCACTGTTATCATTATCATCTTTATTATCATTATTAATGTTACCATTGTTATTATTCTTATTGTTGTTATTATCACCATCCTTTTTATTATTATTATTATTTATTTTTATTATTATTATTATCATTTCATATATATATATATATATATATATATATATATATATATATATATATATATATATATATATATACATATATAGATAAATATACATACACATACACATACATACAGTAGCATACAAGCACATATACGCACACACACATTCACATCCCTTCGCCCATATGTGTGTGTTTATATATATATATATATATATATATATATATTATATATATATATATATATATATATATATATATATATATATATATATATATTATAATGATATATATATATATATTATTATATATATAATTTATATATATATATTTATATAATATATATATAATATATACATATATATGTGTAAATTATATATATATATTATATATTATATATATATATATATATATAATATATATATATATATATATACATGTATATATATATATATATATATATATATATATATATATATATATATATATATATATATAATTTTATGATATATATCTGTATTATAATATATAAATATATGATATATCTATATATATTTTATATATATATATATATATATATATATATATAATGTACTATATTTTATTATATATATATTTTATATATATATATATATACTACCCATTATATATATATATACCTACACAACACACACAGATTATATATATATATTATATATATATATATATATTAGATATTTTATATATATATATAAATATAGTATATATATATATGTGTGTTGTGTGTGTGTGTGTGTGTGTGTGTGTGTGTGTGTGTGTGTGTGTGTGTGTGTGTGTGTGTGTTGTGTGTGTGAATATTTATACCGAGCTACGGTTAAAAAAAATCATAGCACTATATTGCATACATTCCAGGGAAATTAACATTCATATTTACATTCCAGTAAAAGCAAATTCCCCAAACCCATCGCTTCCATCTTAAAAGGTCGGGTGAACACTGTCCCCCGTAAGTGCCCAGCTGACGCTCTCCTCGCCTCACCTGTTGGCAAGGGCGCTGTTTGTGGGGAGTGGGACAGCTTCTGCAGAGTCGCTACTCTTAGTAGCATCTGGGACACACACACACACACACACACACACACACACACACACACACACACACACACACACACACACACACACACACAGTCAACATGAATTGTGGCCATACATGTTCAAAGCTCTTCACCAGTATTTAGTTTGCGTTTGCGACACTATTAAATGACGAATTCTTAAATGATGAATTGGTTGTAGAGGCAGATCTGAATTTAACTATGTTCACTGAAAAAGGATGCTACACCTGAGCCATGCCTTGACATAAATGAATGCATGGCCAAAAAACTGTTAAGGTTTGCCAATAGCATTTCATTCATTAACATTCATTTTTTTCCGCTTAACCATTATTTCATATGCATATATCAGTATTTCATTTCATTTTCCTCCACTTCTACTCCTATCTCTTTCATATCTTTCGTGACCGACACACTAAGTCAGATTCTTATTATGTACATTTTGTGAGACTTGTGTATATTCCATAAATAATGTAAAAATAGTTGAATGGCAACGATGCATTTGATTCCAATATGTAAGGTCTCTGCATAGTGACAATTTATCATTATTTCGTCATAGGCGTGATTAATATAATTTTACCTCCTAGTATAAAAATATCAACATAGATTATAACGAAATCATAACAAAGCTATACAGGTTTCTTTTATAATGTAACTGGTTCAAACTGTTAAGTTCTCCCCATAAGAATCACCATACACTTTGTCAAAGTATTGAATTGTGCAATCAAATATATAGAAGCTTTGTTTATTAACGTGGTAATCTACAATTCCTGGCAATTTCCAGTTTTCAGAAACGTAACTCGGTATGTCTCGAAGTTGCAAATGGGTTGGGACAACACTGGTCATGGCAGCTTCTGCCTCCCCGGCCAGCATAAAGGTAAGATGTTCTTAAGCCATAAACAGGCGCTGGCACTTCCAAAGCTCAATTTGGTCAGGTTTTTAACGCAGTTCAAGTGCTTTATAGTGTTTAAGTTCTTTTCGGAGTTCAGGAAGCACTAGTCTCTCTCTCTCTCTCATTCTCTCTCTCTCTCTCTCTCTCTCTCTCTCTCTCTCTCTCTCTCTCTCTCTCTCTCTCTCTCTCTCTCTCTCTCTCTCTCTCTCTCTCTCTCTCACTCTCTCTCTCTCTCTCCCCCCCCCTTTGTGCTGATATATAGCCATTTCCCGGACTTTGCCATCCTAAAGATATTTATCCCCAGTCTCCCCTCACACATTGCCTCAATCTCTCCACATCTTTCTTGTTTACGTTCAGTCCATCCTCTCCATTTTTTTTCAAGTTTCCTTATTTATTTCCTCCAAAATTTTTCCCCTTTCGCCCCTTATCTTTTATTCCGACTATGTAGTATGAGTGTATGTAGTAAAAATAAAAGTATATGTTTATATGTGAGCATGTACGTACATATGCCTGCGAGTGAGAAATTGCAAATCTGCTTATATTCTGCGCATTTCTTATATTGTATAAAAGCATTTTCATATGGGTTCGCATCACTTACATACTATATATCCAGCTACAACTGAGGTGCAAAATAAAGCAAAAATGCCACTTTTCCTTTCCATTAAAAAACCCAAGTTCGCTAAGTTTCTGACTGCAAGATACACCAAGTGGCCGTCCCTCGTCCCTCTTGTATTCCTGTAACCTCAACTGCAAAGACACTTCGTCATCCATTGCCATGCCCCTCCGCTCCTCCTCAACCCAGTGTCCCTCCGTGGCTGCAAGATGACCCTGTCCTTCGGTATACAGCACAGTTCACTTACGGTTTCTGCGTGAAGTTCTTCCACTCAAAAACCTCAACAGAGTCCGCGCTGTAGTGGCGGCTCAGCTTCTCCATTCAACGGCAGATTTTGGCTGAGATGGAATGTAAATCTCTCGCCTCGGGTATTGATCGCTCTGATTTTTAAAATGTGTTAAGGATAGCGGTTTCAACCTGTCGCGTGCTTATGGATCTTATGGAATATTTTTCTGTACACACACACAAAAACACACACACACACACACACACACACACACACACACACACACACATACACACACACACACATCGACGTCACCATCGACGATAAGCTCTGCTGGACGTAGAACGTCAGTCATCGTGAGGTCTACCTCCTACAGGCTTCACATGCTGTGTCGCCTCAAGTCCCTTGGCGTTCCACTCCCGGAGCTTCAGAATATCTACAGGCTATTCATCCTGCCTAAATTGACCTACGCCTCCCCCGCCTGGTCCCCCTCCCTCACCGCCACCCAGCTGCTACAACTTGAGAGGGTGCAGAAAAAGGGCAGCCAAGATCATTCTCGGCCCTGTCTATACCAGCTATGACAGCGCCTTGGCTGCCCTAGGCCTCACCTCCCTCGCCACTCACTACACAACCTCACTGCAGCAGTTTGGTCTAAAATTGCTGTACCATCCACGCCACCGTGACCTGCTGCCCCCCGACGCGCCGTTGCCTCGCCGGGCCCTACGCGCCGCCAACAAACTGGTGCCCATGAGGGCCCGCACTGACCCGCTACCCACCGGAGCACAGTACCCACTCTAGTCCGACTCATCAACGAACACTAGTCCATATTTACTAGTTCAAATCCTAGCACACCTGATTTTGTACTTGGCTTTTGTTTATCTGTTATTTTGTTGTTAGAGATTGTTAGTTAACTTTGTGTGTTGTTTATATGTTTATGTATTTATAGTTTGTTTCTTTATCTGTATTTCTATGTATATTTTCAGCCTCTGGCTGCCTGAAAATCAATATAACCGATTATTATATCATTTTTATTATTACACACACACACACACACACACACATATTATATATTATAATATATATTATATGTATATATATATATATATATATATATATATATATATATATATATATATATATATTATGAGTATGATTATATACATGATAATAAAAGTAACAAGAATAACAAAAAGAATAACCTATATATAACTACATTGATTATAGTTACAGTATTTTATCATTTGTTATCAATTCATGCAACACATGATTGAGTGGCAAACCTTGGGCATTCATATGCCCAATTTACAATGCACAAGCCGCACGCGGAAGTGTCTGTTTTGTCTCTGCGTAGGCCGACGGAATATCCATACCTAGACGCCAACGTTTGCTGTTGTATTGCGCTCAACTATATCCAAAGGAAATCATTGTAGATTGAATTACCACACAACCTATAATACTTTGAAAACAATTCAAACTAAGTACCACCTCAGCCAAGAGCTGTGAGCGCGTCGGTGGGAGGCTGAATAATATGCTACAATGTTTGAGAACGCCATGTGCAAAATGCATAACTAAATCAGAAGCTAGAGGTTGCAAGTCAGTATTGCACTTTGCATGTTAACTAAATCTACACAGCTGAAGATAAGCAAACCGTCACGAATTTATCGGTAATACAGATACGTTCACGTAGATTTGTGGATTATGTTAAGGTTTGTGTTTTACTGATATGTAATTGTTATTGACTTATATCTACCAATGCCATTGCCGTTATTCCATTCACTGATTTAATGCAGTACATTATCCGGAAAAAAATCAGATTTACTGGTAATTACATGCATATACAGTATAGCACAAAACGTGTCATTAGATATGATTTACCTCCAGAAGCATGTTAGTAGCGGGACCGTAGTCAACGACAGCAATGAAAGAAAAATCTTACATTATCGTACAACTAATAGCTCTTCATGATACATGCAAATATGTATGAAGATGATAAAAGATAACAATAAGTGGAGACGATGGTGATAGTGATGGTGATAGCAATAGTAGTAGTAGTAGTAGTAGTGGTAGTAGTATAAACTAGCAATAATAATAACAATAATGATGGTAGTAATTATGAAAATTATAATTATAATAATAACAATAATAATAATAATAATAGTATAATGGTAATAATAATAAGACAAAGAAAAAGTAGAATTATAATAACGATAATGATAATAATAATAATGATAATAATAACAAGACAATGATGATAATAATAATGATAATATAATAATAATAATATAATAATAATAATAATAATAATAATAGTAATAGTAATAACAATAATGATGATAATAATAAGACAAAGAAAAAAAAGAAAAGTGATGCCAAAGCCAATAATGATAATGGTGATAACAACAATAATACAATAGTAAAGATAATCATATGGTAATAACGATGATAATGACTATAATAACAATAATGGAAGTGGTAACTATGATAATATGATAATGATTAATGATGGGGATGAAATTGATAATAATAAAAGTAATATTAGTAATAATGATACTAACAATAATGATACTAACAATAAAATAATAATAAAAAATATAGTAATAACAACAATAATAATGATGATGAAAATAAAATAATGGTGCTGATGATGATGCTGATGATGAGGATGAGGATGATAACAGTAGTAATAATAATAATGATAAACGAAAGTGATAATGCCAATTGTGATCATGGTAATGATGATGATAATAATAATAATACAGTAAAGATAATCGTAATAATATGAGTCATCACTCTCATCACTAATGAGAGTGATGATGATAATGATTATAATAACAATAATAGTAATGATAATGATGACTATAACAATGACGAAAATATGGTGATGCTGATTATGACAACAACAACAACAACAACAATAATAATAATAATAATAATAATAATAATAATAATAATAATAATGATGATGATGATGATGATGATGATGGCGATAATGATAATAATAATAATAATAATAATAATTATTATTATTACTATTATTACTATTATTATTATTATTATTATTTATTATTATTATTA
>NC_051425.1:331630-334130 GCF_015228065.2 Penaeus monodon | reverse complement strand
TATTCCCCGCGCTTCCCGGATGATCCTCCCAGGCCCAGATTTAACCCTAGAACGTACAGACGCTGGAAGGCTTTCCTGAAATTGTAAACAGTTCCTTTCGTGGATTGGAGTAACTTATGTTCTATGTTTTTTTCTGTATTTGCTTGGAATTGCACGGAAATTAATGGTTTATCATGATTTATTTTAATATTTGCGAAATATTTCACCTTGGTATTTAGGTAAATCTAATGAGAAAGAAATGAACAACGGTTGATGTTGAGGAATAATTCCTTCATAGATAACTAATATATGAAACAAAAACAAATGCTGAATCGCATTTTCCCCTTTATGCCTTGTATCTCTATGAAGATTACAAAATATTTTTGAAAATGATACAAGACTATCATTTTCCTTCTTATTCACCAGTCTAAATCTCTTCCATCATTTATTTTATTTTCTAGGAATCTGTGATCTAATTGCAGTCTTGGAGGTACTTGAGAGAAGGATGATATCAAACAAAAATGTGTAAATATAATAATAATTCCTGATACAATACTTCATAAATCATTACATTGTAAATACTTAACATCTATCTATAATGTAAATACTACTTTACTCCAGCTTTGTTATTCTTGTAGATAAGCTTGTCTTTTTACCTTCTCTTCAATTTCTCTGAGGACTCCAGATATTTGACTCCAGCATATGTCTGCTCCATACCATAAACCCTATTCCTCGTTTATTCACAGATTTTATCCTTAACCCCTTTCGTGGGTCTCTCTCTCTCTCTCTCTCTCATCCTCTCTCTCTCTCTCTCTCTCTCTCATCCTCTCTCTCTCTCTCTCTCATCCTCTCTCTCTCTCTCAAATTAATTTCTACTCACATCACATATACCACAAGCATATAATCTTTCATAATCCATACATGCATAATTTCTTAACTTCTTTCCAATAACAAAAACCAATACATCCATTTCTCATTAAAATATTAACTGCATATTTAGCATAATCATATAAAATAAAGTACCATATTTCTGAGAAAGTAAATAAGTATTACAGCAACATAACTAAAGACTAAGTAAAAATGAGATATACATAAGGTGGATCATATTTTTAAGGATTAAGTAAATGAGCAACATATAGGGTGAGTTACAGACGAAATTTTGGTCACTCTGGGTTTTACATCCTCGTTGCTCATTACATACTCTCTTTTTTCCCAGTATCAATTTCCATATCTCTTCATCGCATTGTTTACTTTGCTCCCTCTCGTTTTCGAGGCAGACAGTCTGTCTGAAACTGATCCGAATTCATTCAGGGGAAAATTACCTAGGAGGGAACTTTATGGAGACATGACATATATTGGTGATTATTTTATACAAAATATATATAATTTTTTCTATATATTTCTAAGCTAGTAACAATTCAATTACTTCTTAACAAATTCTCCGGCGTCATCTCGCACTCAACATGAGATGCATATTTCAGCTTTAGATATTACATGTGTACAATGATTAACGTACACCGTGGGTGTAGGTTTGACAACTTTGCTCCCATTCACGAACAGTGATATTCTCTCTACGCTTAGTGCAGTACACTCGACCATTTGAAGTTTTCTCTATTCCTCAGAAAAGAGGTATGGCACGGATTGAAAGGCCGCCCAGTTCATCCTGTAAACATTTAAAGACGTAAATTATGATAATATAGAGACCATAGTTTTTAACTATACTGTTTGATAGCTGGTAAGAACCATATTTACCCATCCATTGAGTGCTAACCTACTGTGACACCTGGTAGCTCTCCAGGAACATTTTCCTCAAAGGTTTTCTTGAACGTAAAAGGCGATGGGTTCTGATGAATCTGGATTGATAATCACATCTTGGGCCCAAAATGGTCCTGTCTGTTGTCTATGAGGTATACGTCTTGTTGTACTGGGCTCTGAAAAAAGAGGGTTCATAGAGCACAGCATGTCACACTTTTCTTGCATAAGATACCTATGGAGTGTGAAGAACAAAGTGGGTTACGCTTCATAACCATTACTTTTGAATAAGATGTTAAGAAAACAATAATACACATTTTCTTTACAGTCCAGTAGCAACATTAATGCAAACAAGTTAATGATATAGACTTCCATCACGTGGATTAAATAATATGCTTTCCGTTGTTTAATGATGTAGACTTCCCTCAGGTGAATTAATTAATATGCTTTGTGTTGTTAGTACATGAGCACCAAATTATGCACTTCCAAAATACATTTTCTGATAATTCTTTAGCTACTCACCTTAATTCTTTTCATAGTCATACATAGCATAATCCCAGTCCCTGTGGTTTTCCAAATCAATTCCATCAATGACACTTATGGTAATTTAACTTACGTTTCATGTATTTTCATATTTTTGCATCGATGTGTAAATTTGAAGTTAAGCGAAATTCATTTAGAAACATTGGTGAAATGTGCTTTATGATTATTTGCAATATACAATACCATTTACAGAATAAATGTAAAATAATATATACATCATTTTGGC
>NC_051425.1:314130-321630 GCF_015228065.2 Penaeus monodon | reverse complement strand
AAAGTGTGACTCTGAACTTAGCTCGAATGGGGTTTACCTATTTACTTGCCCTAGTGTCGGCTGGGTACGTGGGTTAAACCTCCGAGGCTCCGTCACCGCTTTCTCGAACAAAAAGGCAAGTAATAGGCGGCCCCTACAGCTGAACAATCCATCCTTCTCAGCAATAGAGACCCCCTTCACCCCCCACAACCCCTTTTAGCAATACTGTTTTAAAAATCTTGACCTCCACCTTAAAGATTTGCCCTGTCATAGCAGAATCACCCCAATCCAATATGAAGCCAAATAAACAAAATTCCCTGCAACCACCTGTTTACCAGGGAAAGCAACCACCTTTTTTTTTGTTAGTCCGTCATTTGTACATGTTTTTTTTGCGGGGGCCATTTTTAATGTTTTTCGTTTTTTTTTTACTTTGTGTTTTTATCATTTTGTTTTAGTTTTAATTTTCTTGTTTTATAGCACTATGATGGAGATTGCATTTCCAAAACTTTTGAAAGGGAAAAAATAGTTTTCTCACCGTTTTGGGTTTTTTCCTCTTCCTGATAAAAAATTCTTTCCCCAAAGGGCCTTCTATAAAAATTATTATATATATATATATATATAAATATATAATATATATATATATATTTGTGTGTGTGTGTGTGTGTGTGTGTGTTGTGTGGTGTGTGTTTGTGTGTTGTGTGGTGGGGTTTTTGTGTTTGTGGGTTTGTTTGGTGTGTTGTTGTGTGGGGGGTGTGGGTTTTGTGGTTTGATTTATATATATATATTTTATAATTATTATTAATATAATATTATATTAATATATGGATTATGTGTGTATATACATATATAATATATATAACAAATATTAATATACATATTATATATTAATTTTTTAATAATATATATAATATATATATATATATGTATGTAATAATATATAAATATATATAATATTATATATATATATATATAATTAAATGTGTGGTGTGTGTTGTTTTGGTGTGTTTGTGTGTGTGTGGGTGTGTGTGGTGTGTGGGGTAATCATACTACATACATCTAAAATATTATATAATATATATATATATATATATATTTATGTATAAGATAAAAGAAGATAAAAATATCCGTGTGGTGGGTGTGTGTGTGTAAAATATATTTTTTTGGTATGTGTTGTGTGTGGTTATAATATATAATATATATTAATATATTATATATATATATATATATATTTTAATAATATATAATTTTATTAATATTATTTATTTTTTAATATTAATATCATATAATATTATTAAATGAATTATATATATATATATTATATATATTATATATATATATATATTATTATTATTTTAATATATAAGTATATTTAATTTTATATATATTATTATTTTATTTTTATTTTATATTTTATTTTTATATATATATATTATATATATATACTTGCTAACCAAGTAAAAATCATGTTAAATATTATTTGTTCTGAATTAAAAAATAAAAAAAAAAGAAATAATACATAATATATTAATATATATATATATTTTATATATATATTATTATTATATATATATAATATATGTGTGTGTGTGTGTGGTGCATGTGGTGTGTGTGTGTGTGGTGTGTGTGAGTATGTGGTGTATGTGTGTGGTGTGTGTGTGGGTGTGTGCATGCTAATACATACATACATATATAATATTATATATATTATATATTTAAAATATATATAGAAAGGGGAGAGGAGGGGAGGGGGAGAGAGAGAAGAGAGAGAGAATAGATGATAGATAGAATCTGGTGTGTGTGTAAATAAATTTTTTTGTGAGTATGTGTGTGTGTTATAAAAAATGAATAAAAAAAAATAAATATATATTTAAAATTTATTTTATATTATAAAAAAAAATAAAAATATTATATAAAAAAAAAAATATATATATATAATATATATAATATAAATTATAAAAAATATATGTAGTTTTGGTGGTGGTACACCACACACACCACACACACACAAATAAATATAAAATAAATAAAAAAATATAAAAGAAATATATTAATATAAAGTATATATGAAATATATATATATTAAAATTTTAATATATTATATATATAATATTTACAAACACACACACACACAACACACCCCCACCACAAACCACACAAACATAAAAATTTATATTATATATATATAAATTATATAAATATATATATATAATTATTTTATTATATATATTTTATATATATTATATATATATATATAAAAATAAAAAATAAATTTATATATTAAAATATAAAATTTTAATAATATATAAAATATATATATATTATTATAAAATATTTATATATATATATATTATATATATAATATAATATTAATTTTATTATATATAATATATATATATAATAATATATATGGGTGTGGTGGGGTTTGTTGGGTGTGGTTTTTGTGTTTGACATATTATAATTATATATTATATTATTTATAATATATATATATATATTATATATATGTATAATTTAAAACCCTAATAATATAATATTAAAATATTATATAATATATATCTGTGGGGTGTGTGGTTTTTGTGTGTCTTTGCATATGAATTGTTTTTATATATAAATATTATAATATATATTATATATAAAATATATATATAATATATATAATATATATATATATACATTCAATATTAAATTTACATGTTTAAACACACAATAAATATTACATGTTTAACACAATAAAATATATACATGTTTACACACGCATATAAATATATACATATACATATATACATATAAAGATATTTTATACACACTTATAACGTATACGTATACTAGCGCTTCGAGTAATTGTGGAACCCCGGGCATGAGTTTTGGTCGGGGGTTGCTTGCAACCTACATCGACCTCAAGAAGGCGTTTGACTCTGGCATGGGGAAAATGCCGTGGAGATCTGAGACTCAGGGAATTCCGACACAGATTATTGGCCTAATAGCAAGCCTTTATACTGGTACTGAAAGTGCTGTAAAGTGTGGTGGGGGTATGTCGAATTTCTTCCTTTTAATTCAGGGGTGAGGCAAGGCTGTGTCCTCGCACAAACACCTGTATGGACTGGATAATGGGCAGAGCTACTAACCAAAGTCAGTGTGGAGCAACACTAGGCAATATCAAGTCTCACACATTGACTTTGCCGACGATGTATTATCTGAGTCCTTGGAGTCACTGGTGGCGGCTCTTGATGCATTTAGCAATGAGGCGAAGCCCTTAGGCCTAGAGGGCTCAAGGACCAAGACCAAGATTCAGGGGAACCCGTTCAGTCGATCCATGCTTGCGGCGAGGACGTTGAAGTTACAGAGAGTTTTACATACCTTGGTAGCATAGTCCATATCTCTGGGCTGTTAGACCAAGAAGTCAATAGACGGATTGGTCTGGCAACAGGAGCCATGAACTCGATCAACAAGAGCAGAAGGACCAAGCTGCGTGTCTTCAAGGCCTTGATACTGCCAGTTTTGCTCTATGGAAGCGGAACTTGGACGTTATCCAGTGTCTTGGAGTCTCGCCTTGAAGCCTTTTGTAACAAGTCCCTTCACCGGATCATGGGGTACAGTTGGCAGGACCACGTTTCCAACCGGCGGTTACACCGTGAGACTGGCATGGGACCTGTTACTTGCATAATCCGGGATATATGGGTACCTAGCTCGTTTCCCTGCCCATCAGGTTGTCTCTCTGCAAGACAATCCTGGGTGGAGGAGGCCTGTGGGACGACCCAGGAGATCATGGCTTGGGCAGCTTGACGAAACCTGTCGCGAGGAATTAGAGATGGGCCGTGGGCCTGCCTGGAGACTCGCCTCGAAGGATCCTCGTGGCTGGAAGCGAAGGGTGGATGCGGCCATGCGCCCCCGTCGGCGTTAGCCCCTTGATGATGATGACACACCACACACACACACACACACACACACACACACACACACACACACACACACACATATGTGTGTGTGTGTGGGCATGTTATATATATATATATATATATATATATATATATATTATATATATATATATATATATATATATATATATATATATATGTGAATGTTGTTTATAAATATTACATAGAAAGGTGTGTATATATGTTTTAATATATATATATATTATATATATATATATATATATATATATATATATATATATATATATATATATATTCATATATATACATATATATATGTATACATATTTATATATATTTCTGTAAGCCATTTTACCAATAGACCACATGGCTGTTTACACGTGTCCACGTGTACCACAGTCCAAAATAGAAATTATCGACTCAGCTCACCGCTTTACCCATAGACATCGTCTTGTGTGTTCCCATACTGTGTTGTAGTCTTATCAATAAAGATTCAAGCTGTTATAACCACTATCACTGCCAACCAGTCATAAGCCACTGTACCAGAGTTCTCATAGCTTCTTACAGTCTGGCGGCAGTGGAGTCGTTGCGTCCTTTGGGCTCGCAACATGAACACACCACTTCCGAAACCACTTGAGTGCATGTTTTGGGCCCCTCTCTATTTCTTTTCCCTTCCTTCTTCTCCCATGTGTTAAGCCGTTGGTTTTGTTGGGTAAAAATGCTAAGTGACAGCAAATGGCATGTTCTCACTGTTATTCTGACCTCAGATCACATTACAGTGTGATCACGGTATGTGGCCAACAAACACGAACATCATTTGTTAGTTAAGTATTTAATTAATTTCTCTCGTTATTAGAGATTTATGTTGTTTCAAGTGTAGTGAATTTAATGCGTTCATAATTTTATGTTATCACAAATATCATTTCATTTTATCTCGTTCCACCCCTAGCTCCAACCTGACCGCACTTTCTACCTTCCGGTGGGTTGAGACATGGAAAGGTTAAGAGAGGACCGCTCGTTTTTCCCCTAATTTGTTTGTTGTTGTTTTGTTGATACCTTGGGGATATACTGTAGCACTGTTACATTGCTCATTGGTGACACATTCTATTGGTGATACAACGGAGCTTGTAACAGGATTTTATATAAATTTATTATTTTGAGTATAGCACAGGATCTTCCCCCATATCATAGTGTGCAGAGATAACCCAGGGTTGCATAAATTGTCTAATAGATCTATGCTCTGATGTTCAATATTAGGTACAGGTAAAACCAAATTTATTCATTCGATTGGCAACTTTTGAGTCAATGTGACCCACAGCTATAGCCGTTCATTAATGTAAGACTAGGGTTTAAGCTAGAATAATTATTCACTTATTAATCACACCCTTCTCACCCTCTAAAAGTCACTGGCATGTTTTGGGTATATCCCAAGCAATCATGTGATTTGTGATAAGTTAGATAATCGTAGGGAATATCATGAGCGCCCATCGCAGATACGCAGGAAAGAGCAGGTTATTTATAGATTTTCCTGGCTCAGTCCAAAGCCTATTGGCGTCAGCTCGGACGTCTGGGGCTGTCTCCTGTCGATGGGAAGGACCATCCCGTCCTAATGGCCAGCTACCACCTGCCTCAACCTGGGCAGCCCCCAGCCAATAAGGTGCTGGTCCGCCACAGTCCACCTACTTCAGTGGATGCCTGGAGTTTAAGCCAAAAGCCGAAAAGCGGACTGACAACCTCTGCAACAGGAAACAAGAAAATAAACAAGCCACCAGGGCTAAAACTGGCAACCTGGAAGGTCAGAACAATGTGTCCTGGCCTGTCTGACGACCTCCAGCAAATCAACAGCACCAGGAAGACTGCCATCATTGACCGCGAACTAAAGTGGCTGAACATCGATATCGCAGCACTGCAAGAGACGCTACTCTCCAACAGCGGCAGCCTGAAGGAGAGCAACTACACGTTTTTCTGGCAGGGGCAGGAGCACCACGTGCACCGACTCTATGGTGTCAGTTTTGCTGTCCGGAACTCCCTCCTATCCACCATAGAAGCGCTCTCCTCTGGGTTTAAGACAGGAGTCACTAAACTGGAGCCCACCATTGCTGCTAAACGAGCCACCCTACTTACTCACAAGAAAGACAGCCCCACTCAAATCAGCCGAGGGCGAGATCATCAAAGACCACTGCAAGCAAATGAAGAGGTGGGCTGAACACTACCAAGAGCTCTACTCAAGGGAAATACCCCACCGCAGGGCCCTTCAGGGGCATTTTAATCCTGCCTCCATGGTCAGCCGACACACCCCCACCATGAAGATCAAAAAGGCTGTTGCAATTACCCAATTTTCAAAGCATAGGCAGCGAAACATTCTCCTGAGGTAGTAAAGGCTGAAAAAAGGAGCTCTTCTACAACCCTTTTACGAACTCCTTCAGTTTTTGGGGGGAAGGAGAGTGTCCCAGGACATGTGTGACGCCATGATCACACGTTACAAGAAAAAGGGGGGAACGGAGAGACTGCAAAAAAACGTGGCATCTCCTCCTCAGCATTTTCGGAACATTACCCCGGGTCCCCCAAACAGCGCAACTCCCGCTGAAGTGTTTTTCCCGAGGGCAGTTCAGCTTCGGGCCGCCAGGCAAATACACATGGGTTCTCTGTGAGGGGAGCTGCAGGAGAAAAAAGCCCGGGAGAGAGGCAGCCCCCTTTCCCGGCATCATCGACCGACCAAGGGCCTTTAAAAGGTCAGCCGAGATGGCTGTTTGCTTCCTCCCGCAGATTGGATGCCCCAGAGCTTGGCTTACCAGTCCTTTCCACCAAAACATGCCAGAAACCCTTTACAACAAAAACGGGGGAAGCAAGGGTGGTCCTTTCCACGACCCTTTTTGGCCCCTTTTCTCTCTGCTCCTATCCCATGCCTTCCCGGACTCGACGACGCGTCTTCACCCACACCAAGATTAGTGGGGGGTCTCTTAACTTGGCACATTAGGAAAGACAAAAACAAGGGTTTTCGTCAAGGAACTACTTTTGCCGACTCGGGCCCTTTTCCCCACACTGAAACAACCTGCAGCATTCATCGACCCCCCTTTAACCCCCGTGCAGAATTTGGGGTACCTCAGCCGAGGAAGACTAAGGTCGGGCCAAGATCATGGCCCCCCCATTCCACGGGACCAACCTCTCGGTCTACCATCCCGCAAAACCCCTCCCTTGGCAGAGCGAAAACCCGGATCGGGAAGGGGGGCGATCATGATGGCCTTGAGAAGTGGTGTGGGATAACACCATGCCACCACCAACCCAAGATGAGAGTCTATCAGGCAGCGTTTTTTAGCCTCTCCTTTATGGAAGTGAAACAGGGAATTCTATCCGTCCCGGAAAGCTGGCTGAAACCCCCCCCCACGCCTCCGTAGATGCTCGGCATCCTTGCAGGACCCGGTCACCAACATCGACGTCCGGCCAAGGGAGGAGCCAGCATGTTTACCATCTTTTCCCCGAGACATTTCGTTACGTCCCGGAATCCGCATCCCCAAAGAATGTTTTTGGGGAGTGGCACGACACTAGATCCCAGGATGCCCACCCCCCATTACAAGGCGTATGTAAAAAGGGGGGGCCCTTGCCCCCACCTGGGGGTTGGGTCTTC
>NC_051425.1:304510-307010 GCF_015228065.2 Penaeus monodon | reverse complement strand
AGTACCACCTCAGCCAAGAGCTGTGAGCGCGTCGGTGGGAGGCTGAATAATATGCTACAGTGTTTGAGAACGCCATGTGCAAAATGCATAAACTAAATCAGAAGCTAGAGGTTGCAAGTCAGTATTGCACTTTGCATGTTAACTAAATCTACACAGCTGAAGATAAGCAAACCAGTCACGAATTTATTCGGTAATACAGATACGTTCACGTAGATTTGTGGATTATGTTAAGGTTTGTGTTTTACTGATATGTAATTGTTATTGACTTATATCTACCAATGCCATTGCCGTTATTCCATTCACTGATTTAATGCAGTACATTATCCGGAAAAAAATCAGATTTACTGGTAATTACATGCATATACAGTATAGCACAAAACGTGTCATTAGATATGATTTACCTCCAGAAGCATGTTAGTAGCGGGACCGTAGTCAACGACAGCAATGAAAGAAAATCTTACATTATCGTACAACTAATAGGCTCTTCATGATACATGCAAATATGTATGAAGATGATAAAAGATAACAATAAGTGGAGACGATGGTGATAGTGATGGTGATAGCAATAGTAGTAGTAGTAGTAGTAGTGGTAGTAGTATAAACTAGCAATAATAATAACAATAATGATGGTAGTAATTATGAAAATTATAATTATAATAATAACAGTAATGATAATGATAACGATAGTGATGATGATGTTGATGATGGTGATAACAATAATGATAATAATACTAAACATTATAACAAAATAACTATGACAGTAATAACAACAATAATGATAATGACAATAATAATAACAACAACAACTACATAACAATAATAATAATAATAATAGTAATAATGGTAATAATAATAAGACAAAGAAAAAGTAGAATTATAATAACGATAATGATAATAATAATAATAATAATAATAATAATAATAATAATAATAATAATAATAATAGTAATAGTAATAACAATAATGATGATAATAATAAGACAAAGAAAAAAAAGAAAAGTGATGCCAAAGCCAATAATGATAATGGTGATAACAACAATAATACCAATAGTAAAGATAATCATATGGTAATAACGATGATAATGACTATAATAACAATAATGGAAGTGGTAACTATGATAATAGTGATAATGATAATGATGGGGATGAAATTGATAATAATAAAAGTAATATTAGTAATAATGATACTAACAATAATGATACTAACAATAAAAATAATAATAAAAAATATAGTAATAACAACAATAATAATGATGATGAAAATAATAATAATGGTGCTGATGATGATGCTGATGATGAGGATGAGGATGATAACAGTAGTAATAATAATAATGATAACGAAAGTGATAATGCCAATAGTGATCATGGTAATGATGATGATAATAATAATAATAACAGTAAAGATAATCGTAATAATATGAGTCATCACTCTCATCACTAATGAGAGTGATGATGATAATGATTATAATAACAATAATAGTAATGATAATGATGACTATAACAATGACGAAAATATGGTGATGCTGATTATGACAACAACAACAACAACAAAATAATAATAATAATAATAATAATAATAATAATAACAATAATAATGATGATGATGATGATGATGATGATGGCGATAATGATAATAATAATAGTAATAATAATAATTATTATTATTACTATTATTACTATTATTGTTATTATTATTATTGTTATTATTATTATTATTATTATTATTATTATTATTATCATTATTATTATTATTGTTATTATCAGTATTATTAGTAGTAGTAGCAGTAGTAGTCTGCTGATAATGATAATGAATATAATAACAATAATGATAATTATGATAATGATAATACATTGATAATGGACGTAATGATAATAATAATAATAATAATAATGATAGTAATAATAATAATAATAATGATAATAATAATAATAATAATAATAATAATAATAATAATAATAATAATAACAGCAAGATAATGATAATAATAATAATAATAATAATGAGGATAATAATAATGGTAATAATAATAATTATGATAATAATAATAATAATAATAATAATAATAATAATAATAATAATAATAATAACAATGATGATAATAATAAAAATAATAATCAATGATAATAATCGTCATTACTCCGGATGATGAGGGTGGCGGTGTCGTAATTATTGATAATACCGAATTTATTGTAAAGATGGAAGTACTGCTCTCATTTACAGGAAAGCCAGGGGGGAAACGCGGAGGCGAGGTCCCTCGGATGTTCGGACCTCCCTAACGGGAGACGCCTTGCCGCGGTGTGGGGGCTTGAGGTCCCAGTGACCTAGTGAGCAGGACCAGAGGGTTACTCAGTGAAGGATAAGACCAAATAGCTCCCGCGTGCAACAATGCCTATGAGAGTGGATGGTTCACCCACCCCTAGTTCATTCCATCTTGGACCAGGAAGAACTCTCCCACATGTGTTTGCCGTGCGTGACGTTCTGTATTACTAGGAGACAGGA
>NC_051425.1:297010-299510 GCF_015228065.2 Penaeus monodon | reverse complement strand
TTACCCATCCATTGAGTGCTAACCTACTGTGACACCTGGTAGCTCTCCAGGAACATTTTCCTCAAAGGTTTCTTGAACGTAAAAGGCGATGGGTTCTGATGAATCTGGATTGATAATCACATCTTGGGCCCAAAATGGTCCTGTCTGTTGTCTATGAGGTATACGTCTTGTTGTACTGGGCTCTGAAAAAAGAGGGTTCATAGAGCACAGCATGTCACACTTTTCTTGCATAAGATACCTATGGAGTGTGAAGAACAAAGTGGGTTACGCTTCATAACCATTACTTTTGAATAAGATGTTAAGAAAACAATAATACACATTTTCTTTACAGTCCAGTAGCAACATTAATGCAAACAAGTTAATGATATAGACTTCCATCACGTGGATTAAATAATATGCTTTCCGTTGTTTAATGATGTAGACTTCCCTCAGGTGAATTAATTAATATGCTTTGTGTTGTTAGTACATGAGCACCAAATTATGCACTTCCAAAATACATTTTCTGATAATTCTTTAGCTACTCACCTTAATTCTTTTCATAGTCATACATAGCATAATCCCAGTCCCTGTGGTTTTCCAAATCAATTCCATCAATGACACTTATGGTAATTTAACTTACGTTTCATGTATTTTCATATTTTTGCATCGATGTGTAAATTTGAAGTTAAGCGAAATTCATTTAGAAACATTGGTGAAATGTGCTTTATGATTATTTGCAATATACAATACCATTTACAGAATAAATGTAAAATAATATATACATCATTTTGGCATACATCTAGTTCGATATGATTATGTACTATTAATACTACTTGTCTTATCTGTCGCCTTTTTCGATTAGAATATGCTCTGGGCATTGGCGCCTTTTGTTCTATAATAAAAAGGATAAGAGACTCTTGGATTCGATTTTTAAAAGTAATAAACATCATTCACATGGAAATGTGTTGCATATATGCTGGACAAGTTAAATAATAACAATATTCACATTTGATTACGAAACATTTGGGGATCTGAAGAAAAGTCAATAAAATGGAAATTCAAACCAAAATAGAAATGCTTTTCGAAACTAGTGTATGTATTTTTTCAAAATGAATCCAAGGTCTTCATGAATGGATGGAATACCAATACCCTCAATACGTTTATTTTCGTATTAATACACACTATTAGTACGAAAATAAACGTATATACGTTCATATCAATATAAATAATAATATCAATTGATAATTTCAATACCACTAATATTAGTGATAATGATGGTGATGGTGATGATCATGATCATGATCATCATCATGATGATAATGATGGTGATAGTGATGGTGATGTGATGATTATGATGATAACAATGTTGATATTTCTGATTACGATAATGATGATAATAATAATGACAAAGACAATAATAATGATGATAGCGATAATAATAATGATAATCGTAGTTATAAAAAAAATATAACAATAATAATAATAATTATGATTATGTTTTAATGGTACAACAATAACAGTTATAACAAGAATAAAAAACAATGATAATAGCGATGGTAATAATAGTAACAGTATCATGATAATAACAGAAGAAGAATGATAATAAGTATTATTATTATTATTATTACTATTATTTGTTTTTATTATAACAAACAATCGTAATGGTGTTAGTGGTAAATGTAATATCATTGTGATAACCGCTGATATCACCACCATCATAACTGCAATTTTATATTGCCCTACCAGGCAAGACATGGCAGCCACACAATACAAAGCAAAAGCCATAGACAACAAACTTCGGCCGAGAGAGAACCAAAATTGAGTCTTCTCCGAGTATGGGCGCTTCCTGCCCGAGCCTGAATTCGCTCCGCTTCGGGATGATGACATGTGGGAAAGAAATGCCCAAATTTCTGCAAGACAACCTTATTCGGAAAAGGGCACGCTATTCACCGTCGAAAGAAGTGCACTACGATCGTTTGAGATGTGAAACAAATAAGTATATTTGCATAATCAAATGTTGCCTTAGACGACCTCCTGCCAACCACTCCACGAACTACGACTATGAGAGGACGCCCGCCCCGGAAATCATTCGGTTCTGGCTTTGCGCCGCTCACCTACGCCTCCATCTCTGCAACCTGAAGTCTACGCTTATGTATCTTGCACTTACGGTATTTACATATATGCGAGAAATTACGGAAGAGCGTGCACTAGCTGCTTTCCCGTATAAAGAAGAATGCGATAATAGGGATGATAGTAGTATATGAAAAAGAAATAGGAGTTGGTAATGATAGTGATGAAAATGATACCAGTAACAAACAGTGATAATAATGATAATAATAATAATTATTATAATTATGGTAAAATATTAATAATGATAATAATAACAAGAAAAATGATAAAGATAATAATGATAATAACAATGATAATCATATTACTAATAATGATATCAATGACAATAACCATAATATTAGTGAATAATAATAATAATAATAATAAAATTTAATAATAATAATAATAATGA
>NC_051425.1:254510-284510 GCF_015228065.2 Penaeus monodon | reverse complement strand
ACATGGCTGTTTACACGTCCACGTGTACCCCCAGTCCACAATAGAAATTATCGACTCAGCTCAGCCGCTTTAAACAACCCAGTAGACATCGTCTTGTGTGTTCCCATACTGTGTTGTAGTCTTACACTCAAGATTCAAGCTGTTATAACCACTATCACTGCCAACCAGTCCATAAGCCTGTACCAATTTTCCAGACTTCTTACAGTCCTGTCGGCAGTGAGTCGTTGCGTCCTTTGGGCTCGCAACATTAACACACCACTTCGAAAAAACCCCCTTGAGTGCATGGTTTGGCCCCTCTCTATTTCTTTTTCCCTTCCTTCTTCTCCCATGTGTTACGCCGTTGGTTTGTTGGGTAAACATGCTAGTGACAGCAATGGCATGTTCTCCTGTTATTCGACCTCAGATCACTTACAGTGTGATCACGGTTATGTGCCAACAAACACGAACTCATTTTGTTTATTTACGTATGTAATTAATTTCTCTCGTTATATAGATTTATGGTTGTTTCAAGTTAGTGAATTTAATGCGTTCATATTTTTTATGTTATCACAAATATCATTTCATTGTATCTCGTTCCAACCCCTAGCTCCCACCTGACAGGGGGGGGGGGGGGGGGGGCACTTTCTACCTTCCGGTGGGTTGGAAGACATGGAAATGTTAGAGAGGACCGCTCGTTTTTTTCCCTAAGTTGTTTGTTTGTTTGTTTGTTGATCCTTGGGGATTACTGTATCGCACTGTTAATTACATTGCGCATATGGTGACACATTCTATTGGGTGATACAACGGACTTGTAACAGGATTTTATATAAGTTTATTATTTTTTGTAATAGCACATGATCTTCCCCCATATCATAGTGTCAGAGATAACCAGGGATTGCATAACTTGTGTCTAGCTAGATCTATCTCTGATTTTCAATATTAGTACAGGTAACCAAATTTATTCTTCGATTGGCAACTTTTGAGTCAATGTGACCCACAGCTATAGCCGTTTCATTAATGTAATACTAGGGTTTAAGCTAGAAGAATTTTCACTTAGTATCACACCACTTCTCACCTCTAAAAGGTCACTGGCTGGTTTGGGTATATCCCAGCAAATCATGTGATTTGGTGATAAGTTAAGATAATCGTAGGGAATATCTGAGCCCCATCGCGATAACGCAGGCAAGAGCAGGTTTTTTATGATTTTTCCCTGGCTCAGTCCAAAGCCTATTGGCGTCAGCTCGGACGTCTGGGTCTGTCTCTGTCGATGGGAAGGACCATCCCGTTCCTAATGGCCAGCTACCACCTGCCTCACCTGGGCGCCCCCAGCCAATAAGGTGCTGGTCCGCCACAGTCCACCTACTTCAGTGGATGCCTGGAGTTTAAGCCAAAAGCCGAAAAGCGGACTGACACCTCTGCAACAGGAAACAAGAAAATAAACAAGCCACCAGGGCTAAAACTGGCAACCTGGAAGGTCAGAACAATGTGTCCTGGCCTGTCTGACGACCTCCAGCAAATCAACAGCACCAGGAAGACTGCCATCATTGACCGCGAACTAAAGTGGCTGAACATCGATATCGCAGCACTGCAAGAGACGCTACTCTCCAACAGCGGCAGCCTAAGGAAGAGCAACTACAACGTTTTTCTGGCAGTGGCAGGAGCACAACGTGCACCGGACATCTATGGTGGTCAAGTTTTGCTGTCCGGACTTCCTCCTAGTCCACCATAGAAGCGGCTCTCCATCTGGGTTTAAGACAGGAGTCCTAACTGGAGCCCACCATTGGCTGCTAAAAAACGAGCCACCCACTTACTCACAGAAGACAGCCCCACTCAAATCACCGAGGGCGAGATCATCAAAGACCACTGCAGCAATGAAGAGGTGGGCTGAACACTACCAAGAGCTTACTCAAGGAAACTACTGCACCAGCACGGCCCTTCAGAGCACTTAATCAATGCCTCCCAATGGTCGGCCGACACACCACCCACCATTTGCAGAGCTCAGAAGGCTGTTGACAATCTAGCCCACTGGCAAGCACTAGGCAGCGACAACATTCCTCCTGAGGTAAGCAGGCTTGCAAAAGAGAGCTCTCCTACTACACACCTTTACTAACTCCTAATGCAGTTTGGGAGGAGGAGCCTGTCCCCATGACATTGTGTGACCGCCATGATCATCACGCTTCTACAAGTAAAAGGTGGGAACGGAGAGACTGCCACAACTATCGTGTCATCTCGCTCCTCAGCATTGTGTCGGCAAAGCATTTACCCCGGGTCGCCCGCTAAACAGACTGCAACTCCCTCGCTGAACGTGTTTTTCCAGAGGCGCAGTTTTCAGCTTCAATGCCGCCAGGTCAACTATCGAACATGGTGTTCCCTCTGTTAGGCAGCTCGCAGGAGACTGCCGGGAGCAAGCAGCCCCTGTTACCTGGCATTTTCATCGACCTGAACCAAAGGCCTTCAACATGGTCAGCCGAGATGGACTGTTTGCTCTCCTCCAGCAGATTGGATGTCCCCCAGAGCTCTTGAGCTTGACCATGTCCTTCCACCAAGACATGCTCAGAACCCTTCACAATCAAAAACGGCGGGAAGCAAGGATGCGTCCTTGCCACGACCCTTTTCGGCCTCTTTTTCTCTCTGCTCCTATCCTATTGCCTTCCAGGACTCTGACGACAGCGTCTTCACCCACACCCAGATTAGTGGAGCCTTGCTTCAACTTGGCACCTCGGTCTGCAAGACAAAATACAGAGGTTCTCCGTCAGGAACTACTTTTTTGCCCGACGATGCTGGCCTTGGTGGTCGCCCACACTGAAACACCATGCAGCGAGTCATCGACCGCTTTCAACCTCCTTTGCAGAATTTGGTCTCACCATCAGCCTGAGGAGACTAGGTCATGGGCCACGACGTCAGTAGTGCCCCCGGCATCTCATCGGTGACCACACCCTCTCGTGTCCTACCACTCCAGCAACCTCTTCCCTTGAGCGAGCTGAATACTAGATCGCAAGACTCGAGCATGATGGCCCGTCTGATGAAGTGAGTGTGGGCTAAACACAAACCATGCTCACCACCACACCAAGCTGCGGTCTAATCAGGCATGCGTTTTGAGCACTCTCCTTTATGGAAGTGAAACATGGACATTCTACTCCGTCCAGGAATGCTGGCTGAACACCCCCCTGCACTGCCTCCGTAGACTGCTCGGCATCACTTGGCAGGACCGTGTCACCAACATCGACGTCCTGGCCAAGGCAGGAATGCCCAGCATGTTCACCATCTTGTCCCAGAGACATCTGCGTTGACGTCCGGATGACGTCCGCATCCCTAAAGACATGTTGTTTGGGGAGCTGGCCACTGACACTAGATCCACAGGATGCCCAGCCCCCATTACAAGGACGTATTAAGCGCGACCTGAAGGCTGTGGCTTCGCCCCTCTGACCTGGAGATAGGTGCCACGAACCGCTCTGGCTGGCAATCCACCACCCAGGATGTCGTCAAGAAGGCAGAGGACATGAGAGACGCCTAATGGGGGGAGAGGCATCTCCGAAAGCAACAATGACTGCAATCAGCCCAACTACATACACAGGAGCCGGCCTTCACTTGCAGCAGATGCGGCTGACCGTGTGGTATCGGCTTGTACAGCCACAGCTCCCCATTTTTTTATACCCTCAGCGCAGTTAGCCATGATCTCACGAGATCGACGGAGCCAAACACAAAGATAACAGTAGGAAATATCATGAGCGTCCATCACAGATACGCAGGAAAGAGCAGGTTATTTATAGATTTTCCTGGCTCAGTTCACTTCAGTGTACGGTATTTTGGGAATAGGATCCCTGTCGATGAAATCTAGCATGCAAAGACATGGGTACCTCCGCAGTTCAGATTTTCTGACCCCGAGAAGATTTGCTTGCTAAATGAATATTTTTTCTTGTCACCATTTATTAATGCATACATTCTGTCAATATAATTAAATGTTGAAGTTAGTTTCTTGCTGTCATAGTTGCCAGTGTAATCTATGATGTATCTCTTAGCCCGTGATTTTGTCAGATGTGACGAGTGACTCGTACATTTATTTCTTCTCTATGTGACGACAACTGGGTCAAGTAAATGCTTACGGAATGCCGTTGTCGTTTCCCTTTTCTACTCTCATATCTATCAGAGACAGTAGGTAGTTCAAGCCAGGACCATGCAGATCACTACTGACGTCTCCCTCTCCTATTTTCTTCTCTGTCTTGGTGAAATAAAACACAAAGCAAAACAAAAAAAAGACAAAAATAAATTAAAAACGAACATTAAAAACTGCACCGCCTAGTGGTACTAGCCTGCTAGGATGCCCGTATATCCAGCCAAGGACCAGGAACTCGCCAGCACAGGTACCAGTCACCCCAGGATGCTGTGAATGGTTGCTGCCTGCCTGGATGCCCATAGATCCAGTCACACCCCAGGAGCTCGTCAGTGCAGGTATAAGCCGCCATGAGATGCCGAAGAGGACGCCCCTGCCCGGCCGCCCGTAGATCCAGACAAAGGACGTGAGGATGAGCATGAAGCCGAGAAGGACCTGGACGAGATCTGTGAGGACGTGTGGGCGACGACGCCGCCGTGTTAGGCCTGGACAGGAGGCCTGTGTACCTTCGAGGACGTGTGGACGTTGAGGACGGACAGATTACACAGCGGACCAGGAAGAAGAGGACGACAGTGAAGAGCAGCCATGGAGATCACCAAGAACAACGCACACGAGAACGAGATGACCAGCCAAAAATAGGTCACCCTTGAGGCAAATCTAAGGTGCCTTGAGAGCAAGGTGCGAGTAGGTGGCCAAGCAATATGGCATATACATAAGCCTATTCCTGTAAGCCATCTTACCATTAGACCACGTGGCTGTTTACCATGTGGCTCCAAGTCCAAAATAGGAACTATCGACTCAGTAAGGGTGTAGATGACGATTATATCTGACCTGACCCGACAGTTCGTGCCCAGCGCCCGTTGTGGTAAGGTTGAACTAGCCTTCACCCTCAGGGTGAGTCGGCTGAACACGTGGCCCCGCGTTCACCGCTTTTACCCATAGACATCGTCTCGTGTGTTCCCTTAATGTTTGTACTCTTATCAATATAGTCCCAAGCCATCTACATATATCACTACCCTGCTAATACCACTGTACCAGAGTCCTCATAGACTCTTACAGTGTGTGTGTGTTTATATATATATATATATATATATATATATATATATATATATATACATAAATATATATATGTATATATATATGCATGCACACACGGACACACACACATGTATAATGCACACACACACACACACACATATATGTTTTTATATAAATATATGTGTACATATACATGTGTATATATATTCACATATAAACATACATACATATTATATATATATATATATATATATATATAGCTATTATATAAATATATAAATATATTAATATATTTGTGTGTGTGTTTGTGTGTGTGTGTGTGTGTGTGTTGTTTGTGTGTTTGTGTGTGAGGACGGGAGAGGATCCAGACGATTGGGATCCATACAAAGTCTTCAAAGCATCATAGAATCGTTTGATTTCGTGGTTGTCAGCATAGCTCTGGATTTCTTCTGCCTTTCTACTGTACCATGAGTCCTGCATCTCACGGAGATGCTTTGTGTCTTGCACTGGCAAAGGCATCTTTCTTTGCTTGAGAGGTAGGGTCATTCTGGTGTACGTTGAGCAATTGATGTTTCTCTGACAGGAGTTCTTGTATCTCCTCATCATTCTCATCAAACCAGTCTTGATTTCTGCGGGTTGCTGATCCAAAGTGTTCAAAGGCAGTAGAGTATACTGCATCTCTGAATGCTTACCACTGCTCTTCAGTTCTGTCCTTGCCATCCTGGGTGACGTCTGGCAGCCTGCTATCCAGGTCTTTAGAGAAATCTGCAACTTTGCTGTTCTTTAGCTTGGAGACGTTCAGCCTCTTTGCAGTCTTCTGACATTAGGGTCTTCTCATGGGCAGGATGCAAAGCTTACACTTTGACACAATTAGGCGACGATCAGTCCAAGAGTTGGCACTGCACATGGTTCTCGTCATTCTCAAATCTTGCATGTCTCGCTTCCTGGTTATAATGAAGTCAATAAGATGCCACTGCCTGGAGCGTGGGTGCATCCAAGATGTCTGTTACGAGTTGGGAGGTGGAACAGTGTGTTCGTGATTGTGAGTTCATGTGTTATTATTATTATTATTATTATTATTATTATTATTATTATTATATTATTATCATCATCATCATTATTATTTTTATTACTATCATTACTATTATTACTATTATTATTATTATTATCTTCAATGCTGTCATGACAGAAATTATTGATGCTATCATTATTATTCTCATCTGTATTATAATTGCTATCATTGTTATTGTCATCTGTATTATATTATTATCATTATTATTATGTAATTATCGTTATTACTATTATTATTATTATTATTATTATTATTATTATTGTTATTACTATTATTATTGTTATTACCATTATTATTATTATTATCATAATCATTATTATCATTATCATTATCGTTATTATTGTCAATATCATTGCCATCGTCTGATGACATTGATATTTTTACTTTGTTATTTTTATCACTATTATTGCTGTTATCATTATCATTATCAATATCATTATTGGTAGTAGTAGTAGTAGTATCATTATTATTATTAAGTATTTTAATCATTATCGTTGTTAATATTATTGCTATTATTATTGTTGTTGTTGTTATCATCAATATTCTTAACATTATTTCTCACGTTTTTATTTTTATTATTACAATTATCTCTACTATAATCATTATTGTCGTTCCCAAAATTATTGTTATTATTATTTTATTGTTATTATTAACATTATCATCATTACATTATTATTGTATTATTATCATTACAATTTTAGTGGTAATAATGTTGTTGTATCATTATTATTCTCATTATAAATATCAACATTATTATCAACATTTTTATTATCATTGTTGTTATCATTACTGTTTGTGCTACAGCATCGTCATCATCACCATTATAATCTTCATTATTATTATTATTATCATTATTATCATTATTATTTTTGTTGTTTTGTTGTTGTTGTTGTTAATATTGTTGTTGTTGTCTTCATCTTTATTATCATCGTCATTATCATTATTATTATTACTATTATTATTGTTATTATTATTATTATTTATTTATCATTATTATTAATGATCACTCTTATTATTATTATTATTGTTATTATTATTATCATTATTATTATTATCATCATCATCATTATCATCATCATTATTATCTTCAACATCATCGTGATATCACTATCATCATCATTATTATCATCATCATTATTATTATTACTATTATCATCATTACTATCACTGTTATTGTTACTATTATCATCACTACCATCACTATTATTGTTATCCTTATTATCATTAACAATACTATTATCATCACTAACATTACAATTATTATTGCTTTTACTACTATTACTACTACTACTACTACTTTTATTATTATTATTATTATTATCATTATTGTTATTATTATCATTATTATCATCATCATCATTATTACCATTAACATTATTATATTACCATTATCACTACAACTACTACTATTAGTGTTATATTATTGTTATTATCATTAGTAGTAGTAGTATTAGTAATGGTATCATTATCGTTATCATCTTTATCATTATTATCACTGTTGTTATTATTTTTCTATATTGTTATTAATATTATTATAATTTTTACTATTATTATTACTATTATTACTGCTACTTCTACTACTACTATTATATTATTATGATTATTATTGTTATTATCATGATTATTATTGTTGTTGTTCTTGTTATTATTGTTATCATTATTATTTTTATTATCATTATTATTATTATTATTATCATTATTAAGTTTATCACTACTACTACCATTATTGTTATATCACCATTATCATTATTATTAGTAGTAGTAGTAATAGTATCATTATCATTGTTATTACTGTTATCTTTATTATCTTATTATTATTATCTTATTATCATTACTGTTATTATTATTATTATTATTATTATTACTATTATTATTATTATCATTATTATCATTATTATCATTATCATCATTATCATCATCATCATTATTATATAATTATTATCATCGCCTCGACAGCAGCGCACTCCAGAGGGCGTAGCGATCGCGAGTCAGTAGTTGAAGTTGTGTCGCACGACAAATGGTATTTAGTATATCCCTCTCTAGGGATATACTAAATAACAGATACCTTTCTGATAGCTATTATGACATTTTCAAGTATCTTAAATGCTGAGGAAAGGGTTTGCAATGAAATTCCCGGAGTAATTTTCCCTCACCTCCCCCTCCTCAGTTCATAATCTAGAACATTATCGCAATAGACCTCACAAGCACTTTGCGAGAGAGAGAAATCTAGCAGAAGTTCTGAACTGCTCAGTTGTAAACTGCAGGAGCTATAGTAGCTTTAAGGAAGTTGAGACTAGCTTTGTTGCAAAACAAACCATATGAATTGAAAACAGATCTTAGGAAATAGAGGGAGATACTCGCGAACTTAAAGAAACACTTTCTAAAATTGAAAGTAACTTTCTCTCATCACATTTTGTTCATTATAGTCCTTATATTATCTGAGAGCTTGTATTGGAAGAAGCTGGAACAAGGATGGGCTGTTTTCGGCTAGACTGCATTCCTCCTAAACCAAGATTTATTATAATGAAAAAGAAGAACAAAATGCAATAACGAGGGTATCGCAGTCATCAAGATATCTCAAACACTATATGATGCTTTGGCAGGAATTGCATATTCGGCGATGGAATAATTTCCTGCATGATTTTCCAGGTTATTTTTGAGAGAGAGAGAAAAAAAAGCACAAAGGTCTCTCTCTCTCTCTCTCTTTCTTTCTTTCTCTCTCTCTCGTCTCTCTCTCTCTCCATCTCTCTCTCATCCCTTCTCTCTCTCTCTCTCTCTCTCTCTCTCTCTCTCTCTCTCTTTCTCATAAAAAAATACTATTCTATCTTGGGTTGTCGACAGTGCAAAATCTAAAGCTTTATCAATGGCAAACAGTTCGGCAAAGAAGAACGGTGTATAAACTTCAAGTCACATACAATCAAACATACACCCGTTAGTCAGTGCTAACTGACTGACCGCCCGTCTGAGTCAGAGGGGAGGTACTCCAGACTCCACTCAATACACTCGATCCGAGTACACTTCAGATGTACTCGGATGCAAACTAGCATTGTGAACAACATCCAAGCCTCTCAGTTTTGAGTTTGATGCCGAACCATACATGATTGACCCATAATCTACGTTAGACCTTATCAAGTCTTTATATATCATTAGCAAAGACTTTCTATCAGCTCCCCATTTATTGACAGAAATGCACTTTAATAAATTTAGTGTTCTTTGACATTTATTCTTTAATTGACCAATATGGTCTTTCTGATTGAGTCTATGATCGAAGAGTATACTGAAATGCATTTTGTGTCGCATGAATATTCAGTAAAAATAGGAAGTTGATCACTTCCCAATGAGTCCACCCTCGGACTAACATCGTTCAGAAGGATCAAATAGCTACTTGCTCACCCTAACCATCATCCTGCAGGGAACTCCATAATGTATGATGAGCATTAAAATCCCCAAAGATTTATTCTGTGGCAAACATACGGTTAGATACGTGCAGTTTTTGCACATGACAAATTCCAGTGTAGAATTATTAGTCACTTCAGTAAAAGGGAGGCTTTAGTAGATGTACATGGCAACTCTGCCTCTACCTCCACCCTCACAGTTCTTCCGACTAAATGGTAGTTTCTCAGTGAAACGACCTCGTCAGAGATGAGGTGTGTTAAGTACGTTTCTTGGAGAGTTATAATATTGGAAGCAAAGGATGAGGCTAATAATTTAAGGTCATTTAATCTAACTAAGATTTCGACGGTTTCATTGTATAACGGTCGATGCAAATATTACACTTTATGATTTTTGTGAATACCTTGTTGTCAGTTTTATTTTCTTTTTTTTGAGGGGTGGGGTGGGGGAGGGAGGCGTCTCCTTGCCCACGCCTCCTGGGAACCTCCCTCGGGAGTTTTGGAGACAGTAGCCTCCAGCCTCCCGGCATCAGCCTCCTTAACACAACCGCCACGGATTTATGTTCTGTCCCCTGTAGTATTTTGTGAAATCTGCTTTGGCTCCACATTTGTGTGTGTGTGTGTGTGTGTGTGTGTGTGTGTGTGTGTGTGTGTGTGTGTGCACCCCGGTAATTATCTTATTTTGAAAGTGAAAAGGAAAGCAAAAATATTCATATTTGCATTTAAATTTAGCATCTTTACATGAAGGTGGAATGGGGGAAAGATCAAAAGAGAGAAAATTGGATGTAGAGCGGAATCAGCGTGAAGGGGTAGAAGTGTAGAGAGAGAGAGAATTTGAATAAGAATCTATTATCTGAATAAAGATTGTGGATATAAAACGATTAGCATTTAAAGTAGCATTTAGAGTCGGTGAAAGGGATAACTGAGATAATCTAATAATGAAAAGATCTTAGACAGAGGCAAAGAGACTTGTAACAATTCCTTTTTTTCTTTGAGTTTCCTATTGCCCTCAGTAGTCTGTAAAATCTGGCCTATTTTTCTCAACAGGCAAATTTGCCTCCGAGACCCCGGGAACCTGCTGTGTGTGTCTGGGAAATTCCCGGACTTCTTTCCTCCCTGAAAACGTAATGAACTTCTTGGCAGAGTTTTTCTTTCTTGTTTTTATTTTCCCACTCAGATGTTCACCGTCTAGCTGTTTTTTTCTTTTCCTTTGCCGCCCCACCACCCTCTCTGCCTCCTTGCTCTCGCTCGCTACTCGCTTGTTACCTCTCAGGGAGCCAATAAACCAATGTGCATATTATATATTCACACATATGTATGTGTGTATATATATAAGTAGTGTGTAATACGACAGAACGCAACACATTCACATACGTACATGAATGTGAAGTAAGTTCGTGACCGTGACGTCTCATTGACCTGTCCGCAACCACAAACCGCAAACCACAACCAATGTCCACAACAACATAATCATATACCCGGAAATCATTAACATACGTTCACATTGTCTTTTAATGGTCATACATGAGGCATCATAATAAGAAATTAATGCAACTAATGATGTGCTACAGACGAGGATTCCCCTCCATGCAAGGTGACAGATGACATAGATCAATGATCACGCGAACCACAAAACCTTGTCGAGAGTGAAAAGGGCAGGTTACTGACTACAATTGTCACGAGGTAACCACTAGACCTTAGCTAACGATGGCTAGCACACACACCTTACGGTTGAAAATGGTGCATCATAACAGAAGATGACCACTATAAGTGATTAACTAATCAATATCCGTAACCGAGATCATTACCCATCGGCAGTGATGTTTAACACACGGGCAGATGCCTACAGATGACTCACCCGTGGCTCCTCCCACCCACACCACAATATTCACCATGTTTAATCTTGTACCGAGATCGATAATTGATTCTGTTACAGACGAGGGATCGCCTCTCCTAATTATGAAAACAGTCAAATCATAAGACATTGGGTCACACCACAGGTCTGCTATGACTGAAATTACTGCCAGAGGATAAGAATACAATTAAGTTTAAAGGATTATAAAAACTCCGTTTTTATACAATATAATGCTTTTAATTTTTATTGTAAAACCCGATACATTGCGCCTAGCACTCGCACCACCAACACACACACAAACACACACACACACAACACACACACCACACACACCACACACACACACACACACACACACACACACAGGTATACACACAAATATTGCGTAGGTGAATACCAAAATGATAAATCTATCGTCTGCGATAGAATTTCCTCCTCAGCCCTATTTTGCGTCAATCCCGTATATAGCGCAGGCGATGTGGAAGGAGAACTCGTGCTTACACATTTGTCTCTAAGTTCACCGACCGCCCCTCCTCTCCTCTCCAAGCATATTCTGTTTTTGCTAAGAGAATATATCACTGGTTCTATGCTGTGTTTCCTAACGACTTCTCGCTATTGGTGAATGATGGCAGTTCTTGGGTGTTTGATAGGGCATGTGTCAGGACCATCTATGTAGCGATACGTTAGAGCTGTCTGGATAATTTCTTTGTTGTCTCGTCGTGTCCTCTCCTCTTAAATGACAGTCTATCACTCCAAGTGGATTACAGAACTTAACCCGTTTCTTGCATTGGCGGTGATGATTCCAGGGGCGATGATTTTATTTATATGTAATGTAGGGGGTTTCTTCTCCATTGAAATATCTTCTTTTCTTCCTGGCGTAATTGTCACTCACTGTTCACCTCACCAATGACTAAAAGGGCTTTAAATAACCACTGGTGGCAATATTTCCATACAGTAATATTGCTAGTTTGGTGGGGGGGTAAGGGGGGGCGATAGGGGTCTATACTTTAAATGTTTATACTAGGTCGTTCTTAAATCCCAAAAGACATTTTCATAATGTAAAAATATAGTTATTGAAAAAGATCCATGGAAATTCTTGTACTTTATTATGACTGTCAAGCTTACACAAACCATACTTCTAAGAGGCGATAACATCAAAAACAGGCTAAAGTTTCTGGTAAAGTAAATGCGATAACCAATATTATCATATGTTTGCACCTTTCACTAACAGGGTAATTAGCTAATAGACTGAAAAGGACGATGGTTTTATTTCTCTATAGAGCATTAATAGGGGTTTCAAGCTATCTACACCAGGTCAAAGACGGGTTTCCCCCTCGTCATTTACGCATGAACACCTATTATTACCAACTAGCATCACACCGGTATAACTATTGTTTGAACTTGTAACTGACTCTACAAAAGACCGGTTACAGACGAGTGATCACCCCTCCTAACCAATAACAAATAACCGTACAAGGGAAAGACCCAACGCAGTACGGATAGAAAGTCAGGCCAGGGTAATGACCAAATTCAAGGTGTTGACCCGAGAACAGGTGATCCTTCCTTACCTTACTACCGCCTTCTGCACCACATTCCTCCATACCCCATTTACAAAAGCAATAATAGTAAGAAAAAGAAGTCAAACAAACAAATCCCAGTCACAAGTCTGCCTAGGAGATAATACAGTCTCTGCACTGAGTGTTACAGGCGAATGATCAATCTATAGCTAAGGAGCGTGACACGATCAATATGATAGCCGATGTCAGGTGTCCGACGACTCAGCTCCCTCATCACCCCTCCCACCCCCTCCCCCATATGCCTTTATGCACTCAATATGCCTTTATTATGACTCAAACTTACACAAACAGTCTAAGACGGCGATTAAACACAATAACAGGCTTAAAGTTGCTGTGTAAATGTAAATGCAATAACCATATTTATATGTTGGACCTTTCATACTTATAAACTACAGTTAATTAGCTAATAACTGAACAGACGTGGTTGATTCTATTTATCGGAGGAATTAATAGTGTTTTCAAGGCAGACCACACCAGGTCAAAGACGGGGTTCCCCTCAATTTACGCCTGAACACCTAATTATCTACCAAACTAGCGTCACCACCTGTCCCCGTGTTGACTCAGTTATGTTTTGCTAATTAACCTCAAGGGAACAATGCGGTATTTTTCCATAAAAATGTTCCCTGGCCGCATTTCTCGTTAAATGCGATGCTGTAGGACTCAGTTAAGTTAGAGGACTAGGCAAAGAGCAGAAATACAATTTGTAGCCACAGTGATGAAGAATAGAGGCCTTCTAAGAAGAGGTTTCCTTTAGCCAGCGAGTGAGTAAAAACCCCACTCACAGTAATTTAATGCCAAAAAATAGGTAAAAAGACAGAAGGAGAAATTGGTAGTGGGGAATCATGAATAGGCATAGAATGAATAAGGGACAATTCTAATCGATTGTCAATGAATATTCTTCGAAAAAAAGACTAGAATGGAAGGTGGACATGGGAAAGGCGCATCCTGATATAAAAACACGAAATTACCTTCAAATTTTCAATTGGCGTGTTTAATAGTAAAAAATGTGAAGATAGTAATAAAGTAAATGTTGGGAGCGACCAGGGAAGGGTCAGAGGCAATTTAGATTACACCTTAGAGGTAAAGTACCAAACTTATATGAAAAACGCTGCCAAATTAGCTAACTTGAAGACCAGAGCGACCGGGGTAGAGGAGGTTTATTGTAAAAATATTGGGAAGATAATTACAGAGATGGAACAGCAACCGTCAAGCTCCACACAGAAACCGGATAATAAAATACAAAATTAACAAAGTGTTTAGAAAAACATGGCAATACCATAACACCAAAACTGTTCTTGAGGAAATATTAAAGAAGCTAGGAATAGAATGGAAAGGGTAAGCAAAATAGGAGACGAATACCTAAACAACAAGATTTGCAGATGATATTGTTCTCTTCAATTGAATATGCAAAATGAAATGCAGCAACACTAATCATCTGAACAGAAAAAGTTTGAAAGTCGGATTAGGATGAACAAGAAAAAAGCCCAAGATCATGTTCAACAGAGAGTTCAATTTGAAACAGATACATGAACAAGGTGAAGTGCTAGGATAGTGAGGCAAGTATATTACAATGAGGGCACCTGGTACAGACAAAACCCACCATAAGCTAAGAGGAAAATTAGTCTTTGGCAGACTCAGTAGCATAGTAAGAGGCCTCCTTGTCATTATGTTTAAAAAGAAGGCTGTAACCATGCATCCTCCCAGTTATACCTATGGACTACAACCAACATTATTTGAGAGGAAATAATAAGTGCTCACAGAGGGATGGAGAAGTTGATGATAGTAACTAGCCTAAGAGGATAGGATGAGGCAATGTGTATCAGGGAAAAAAGACAAAAGTGGAAGATATTCTATTGTGAGCCTCAAAAAGAAAAAATGGCAATGGGCAGGTATAATATGTCGGAAGAGACAGGACGGACGATATATGGCAAAGAAAGTGACAGAATGGGCTATAGACATCATAAAGAGGCCCAGGGCCCAGACCAGTTACACGATGATGTGACGAAATAACGAAATTTGGGGACCAAAACTATGATTAGACACACTGTAGCCACTGGTATATCCATATTCCCATCAGCAGCTGCTATATCATATATTTGTAAGACTGCCGATCGGAGATGCTGCATTGTATAAATTCATCTTCTGTGTCACAAGCTCCTCGAGGAGGCTCGATGGTTGTGACCACCAGGTCAACAACATGGTCCGCATGAGACCTTATAAGAGCTACCTGTCTAAAACGTGTTTGTGGGAGGGGGTCGGCCCTAGAAGCGATGGCCAGCTCGTCACAGATCGATGCTGGGAGATAGTGAGATTGCGACTAAGTGATGTATAAAATATGAAAGTAGAATGTTACTTGGCGTTGTTGCGTAGCATATGTATGTTTAAATTGTGAGGGCAGTTCGAGGGGGGAAGCCCATAGCAGTCTGGAATCAGCCCCCCTAAGCTGATATTCTGCTGTTCCCATATTGCCGTAGGTATCCAATATCTATTGAAGTTCTTTATCTTATAATTTATATATGTTAGTTAGTGGCTCTGTGTATTATTGCATACATTCCTATAATCGATGTATTAATATTAACAGGTTTGACCGCTAATGAATAAACCTATGCGAGTTATGCAGTGGTATCAGCACCCCACATCCACCTGACAAATCATGGGCGTTCGGCGGCCCCACACACACACACACACCACACACACACACACACACACACACACACACACACACACACCCACACACACACACACACACACCACACACACTGTAAGAGTCTGTAAGAACTCTGTACAGTGGCTGCAGGGGTAGTTATAGTTGTATGCTGGCTCTTGACTCTTTATTGATGAAGAGTACAACACTAACGGAACACACCGGACAATACTAGGAGTTCGTAAAGTTGTGAGCGGGGGGTCACGTGTATCAGGCTGACCCACTGAGGGCAAAGGCTGTTCGACTTCTACCACGTAAGGCACTGGGCACGAACTGTGGGTAAGGCTGGTGGACAGATAAAATTGTCATCTACGCCCTCGCTGACGTCGTTAGTGCCTATTTTGTACTTGGAGCACGGTGGACAAAATGGATTACAGACTATAGGCTTATGTAGATGCCACAAACAACACACACACACATATATATATCTATAATATATATATATATTATATATATATATAGATATTATATGAATATATATATATATCGATATATATATAGATATTATGCAGATTACACCACGGTATTCACACACAAACACACACACACACACTCACACGGCATATATATATAATATATCTATATATATTATATATATAATATATATATATAAATATATATATAAAAAAAAAAAAAACAAACAACATACAATATATATAGATATATATATATATATATAATTCTAAATATATATATATTATATATATATATATATATATGTCCTGGGTTTTACGACAATAAAACTGCCAAAACCTGGGTACCCTTGAAACAAGGATAACACCCTATTAGCTCCCTATGCCAGGGTGCGGTGAAGCTGTCAGCAGCAGGGTAGTGGATATCTGCGTGATGAAAATCCTTCGGTTCTACTGGTTACTGGTTTCACAAAACAATATGTCTGTTGTATGCAGCGTATACTGTTCAAAGTGGCGAGTAGTTCCTCCTAGTTAGTTGAGACTGCAAGTTGAGAAGGAGCATGGGGATTCCACTCAACTTTTCTTTTCTCCTGACAAACCCTCTACACCAAGGATTAAATACAGAAATAATTATTCATATCACATCGCCCGTCGCGTTGGGTTATCAAGGGGTGCGTTGTCAGTGGGCAACCAGGCTGACAATGTAAATATGAATCTAGACGACAAGAAAACATGTCCAATTAAGAAACACATTCAAAATAGGAACAGGAAACGAAAGGAAATGAAGAGATGGGTAACTTGCAACTGTCTTGTAACGAAAATGGATAGATAGATACAAACATTCACATACTAGGTTCAATGAGACCAATGGGACAAAAAAAAAGTAATGGAAGTTTAATAAACTAAAGAAAAACAAGAACGTTATTTTTTCTGGAAAAAGACGAAGGAAATTATAGTCACGGAGTTGTTATGATTCTCACGAAAAAAAAAACTGCAAATGCACTCATGGGTACAGACCAATAAATGACTATACATGCTACACACCAACCAACATTGCACAGTGATGAAGAGAAATGGAAAATTTATAACACTCCAAGAAACTTTAGACACAATCCCTAACAGTAGATGTAAAGTAATCACGGGAAACTCATGCCAAAGTAGGCAAAACATGGATTCTAAAAATGACATCTGGGCGAAAATTCGGACTTGGAGATGTAAATGAAAGAGGTGAATAATTTTATTGAATTTTGTAATTAAAAATAATCTAGGTATAGGCAAACACATTGTTCCAAACACCACCCCAAGACACTTGTACACTGGTTTCACCAGCAAAAAGAACACGCAACCAAATGACTAACATTGTTGTGAACCAGAAATGGAAAGTTGTATAAAAAAGACTGGTGCCGATTGCAACAAGTGACACCAACTACTAACTATCGACTTTCAAATAAGACAAAAAGATGGAGCGTCCAAACATCACCTATAAAGCTCGATACAAAAACTCTTGACAACAATTACAGAATTAACAGTGTCAAACAAATTTGAAATACTCAATCAAGATAAGCTGATAAACACCAAATGAGTTGTGGGAGGAAAAGAACTCCTGCTTTAGCGCTGCTTAAAAAGAAACTATTGCCCCCCCCCAAAAAAAATCCCCCTGGATATCTGAAGAAAACCACAAGTGAAATTGAAACAAGAAGATGCCTAAAATTCAAAGGGTATCAATAATCCATGTTACAAGAAGTAATTTACAAAAAAACAAAATACAAAAATTCCATAGATTATGCGCGAGAAGTAAGGAAAAAATATTTAAATGCACATGCCAGAGAATTGAAAACTGTTATCTAAATAAGAAATAAAGAACTCTACCCAAGGAGTACGAATCACACAGAAATTTTAAACCTACAATGGACACTATCAAAAACTGAAGATGGACGTGTTTTATGTGGAGAAAAAGGAGATCAAAGATAGATGGAAATCAATATTGTTACAACCTATACAATAAGCAGCAAATAAAAGCATCTAACAACAACATTAATTAGATCAATGACGGCGAGGATGAAAACCACCGCACTGCTAGACGAAGTTATAAAAGCCATAAAAGCTAGATTAAAAGAATAATAAGAGCCCGGGAATAAGATGAAATAACAACAAGAAACTAAACGAGAGATAGCATGGCGAAAGTGTTGAATACTTCTACAAAATTTGTACGAAATTTTGGACGAAAGAAGATGGCCCCCCTTCAGAAGACTGGGTAAAATCAGTCTTTACTCCCATACAAAAAAAAAAGGTGACGCACTCAATGCAACAATAACAGTACAAATTGCATTAAATAAGTCACAAGCAGCAAATTTTGCTGAAAATTATTGACCTAAAGAATGAAGTTAAAGTTAAGTAGAAGAAATTGCAAGCATATGTCAAGCAGGCTTTCCGCCCCGGAAAAAGGGTACCCAGAAACCAGATGCAAATCTGAAAATGATCATAGAGAAAAAACACGAGAACCATCAGAAAAGTATCTCGATACCTGTGCTTCCATCGATTACTCGAAAGCTTTAATAACGGTGATCAACATCATTCGATCTGGAATAACTATAACGATATGAAATTTCAAAAACACATTATCCAACTACTTAAAACGCCATGTATGACCAACAACAAGCAACGTAAGAACCATAGGGGTTAAACAGACTGGTTCGAAGAACCAAGGAGTACGTCAGGTTGTATCTGTCTCCGCATTTTTAATATATATTCTGAAACAATTATGAGAGGTTTGTTCTAGAGAATTTTGACGAAACTGTAGATGTTGAGGATACAAAAATGAAATCTAAGATACGCCCCGATGATATAGTGTTAATTGCCAGCAGTTCATTGAATACAACAATGAAAACTAAGATTCATGAAGAGTCAAAGAACCGGCACGACGATGATGAAACATGTTACAATCAATGGAGTGGTTGTGGAAAATGTGAAAGAGTTATTTATCTTGGAGCTGTTTTAACTAATTCTAGAGATTCAACCCGAGATAAAAAAGAAGAATTACAATTGCCAAAAACGCCACAGTTGCATCCAGTAAACTGGAAAGACCGACGAAGCATTTCTACGGAAAAACTGGGCGGGTTATGAACTCATTCGTTTTCCCAATTACGTCATAGGTTCTGAAGGTTGGGTGCTGAAGAAGAAAGACAGACAAGAAGGGGGGGGGGGGGGGGGGAAAAAAAAAAGCAGTCAGTAGTTTGAACTGTGGTGTTACAGACGAGTACTACGCATTAAACTGGACAGAAAGAAACGACTGATGAAGTGCTGAGAAAAATACCATTGTAAAGACCGGCCGTTGGACATCTTGAACAAAAGAAAACTAAAAGTTTTTGGTATATGATGAGAAGTAAAGTATTGAGAAAGACTTGCTGACAGGGATGGTGATAGGAAACAGAGAAGAGGCAAACCGGAAGACAAGGCTGGAGCGACAACATCAAAGATATTTGCGGGCTGACGATGGTTACAAGTGTGGAAAGAAAAGCGCCAAGATCAGAGTTGAGTGGCCGAAGGTAAGGGACACATGCCAAACACATGTGGGCCTGTGTGGCATGTGTGTGGGTTATGTGGTGTAGAAACCTATATGTATGCGCACGCGGGCGCGCGCACCACACACACACACACACACAACACACACACACACACACACACACACACCACACACACACAACAAATAAATAAAAAATAAACAAATAAATATATAGATCTGTAATTTTAATGGTACTATCACTTTGGTTAAAAGGGGAATTATTTGGATGATATGCATGCTTACTTCATAGAGCAAATGATTTGTCTTGAATCTCTCTTTACTTTCCGCTGTCATTATCGACAGATCTTGCCAACTTTATACCAGATACAGATTATGACACATGCCCCAAGATATTCGTTTCCCAAACCCACTTTTATTGTGCAAAAAAGTGTATAACTCAAATTAGGTAAATGTATTTGCCAAAAGGCAACTCTCGTCTCTGACCTTATTTCAAACGCGTTAAAAACGCAGAACGTTTCGTTGTCGCCCGAGTGCAGCTCACACGGTCAGGATCTCACTTTGAACTACATCATGCAAAGGTTAACGCACAAGCCCAAAGAGTGACCTTAACCATATATATCTACATATATATATATATATATAAAATATATATATATATATATATATGTATGTGTATTTTATGATATATATATATATTTCATATATATATATATATATATATATATATGTATATATACATATACACACACAACACACACACACACACACACACTATTATATATATATATATATATACATATATATAATATATATAATATATAATATTTCATATATATATATACACATATATACATACACACATACAACATACATATATATATAATTCACACATAAGTAGCAGTGTGTGTGGTGTGTTTGTGTTGGGGGGTGTGTGTGTGTGTTTTGTGTGTGTGTGTTTGTGTGTTTTGTTTGTGTTTTTTGGGTTGTGGGGTGTGTATATGTGTGTATATGTGTAATGTTATGTGTATATATAGGTGTATTATGTTTTTATATGTGTTAAAATATGTATATGTATATGTATATTTGTATATGTATAGGGAATAGGTATATATGTATGAAATATATTTTTTAAAATATGTATGTATATATGTATTTTATTTTAATAATTTTTATGTAATATAATTATGTATATATATGTATGTATATATATGTATGTATATAAAATTTTATGTAAATGTATTTATTAGGGTATGTATATTGTATATTTGGGATATGTATTTTATATTATATGTAATATATATGAAATGTTTTATATGTATTTTAAAATATTAATTATGAAATGTATATATGTATATATATGTATTATATGTAGGGTATATATTATGTAAAATATGTAAAAATATTTATAAAATTTTGTATATATTTTTATATATATGTAAAATTATGAAATGTATGTATGTTAATTGTATAATTGTATTATATTTTATATTTAAAAGGAAACACCGGCACTCTCCGGGAAAGGGAAATTTGGGGCCCTCCCAAAGTACTCACTCCAAGAGCATCACAACATTGAAAAACTACAATTAAGTATCATGTGTGACCACGGCGGCTCAGCCATAAACCTCCCCGTTAAAAAAAAAAAAAAAAAAAAATATTATATGTACAAAAATATACATATGTATACACTTTAAATACATATAATATATAAAATATTATATAAAATTATATATATATATTTTAAATTATATATAATATATATATTTTAACATACATTTTATAACACCCCCAAAAAACCCCACACACACCACACACAAACACACACACACACACACACACATATATATAATTTTATATATATAATAATTTAATATATACATATTATATTACATATAATAAAATTTATAATATATTTAATATTATAATTATATTATATATATAATTTATATTTTAATATATGTATATTTATATTATATGTATATATGCGTCGGACTAAAGACGGCCAACGACCAATCTGATTTCGTGGGTTCGAGTCCCGGCCCGGGCGGGGCTTTTTCCCCTTTGGGCCCAAGGATTCACCTCGTTGCCTCCCCTTCCCCCGGGGTGGCCAAGCCACTCAAGTGGTCCCGGGGAAAATAGAGTTTGGAAAACCTCGATAAAAACACCGGGGGGGAAAGGCAATGGCAAACCCCCCGGGCTCTAAATTGTTTAAAAAAAATCATGGAAGCCCATGATCGTCAAGCCGCGGGGGGCCAAAATGGTTGAGCTTGGGACTCAAGACTTAACGACGGAAATCTGTTTTTCGAGGATTAAAGTCACCGACCCCCACGTTTTTTTCCCTTGGGCAAAAAAACCTCCCCTTGGGATTGCCTCCTTGCCACGGGGTTTGGGCCAAGGCCGGCCCAAGTCAATTCTGGCCCCAAACCCCGGGTAAATAGAGAGAAGGATTACCAAAAAAGGTACCCCGGAAACTCTCCGGGGAAAAGGAACGGGGGCCCTACCACGTACTCACCCCAAAAGGGACCCATAAACAACTAAAAAAACAACAATTAATTTTCATGCTGTGACCACGGGGGCTCGACATCCCCAAAACCGTTAAAAGAAAAAAAAATATGTATAATATTTATATGTTTTTAAAATATATTATATACATATATTATATATATATATAATAATATATATATAAAATTACACATATATATATTATTTGTGTTTTGTGTGTGTTGTGTGTGTGTGTGTGTGTGGTGTTTTGTGTGTTTTTGTTTTGTGTTTTGGGGGGGGTGGGTGTGATATGTTTTTTTAAAATTTTAAAACGCACGCACCCCGTACACACGGGACGAAACCCGTACCCCACCGCACGCAAACGTACAAAACGCGCAGGGCCCCAGGGACACACGCGCACGGCACACCACACGTACAAAAAAGGGGCGGACGCAACGTAACACGCCCGCCCCCGGGTAAACCCGCACGCACAAAAGCCACGCACTTTTTACACACGCGCACGCAAAACTTACACACGCGCACGCACACGTACACACCGCACGGCAAGGGACACACGCCACGCCATACAAAACCGCCACGCCACGTAAAAAGGGGGCACGCACACGTACCCAGGGCGCACGCACACGTACCCCAGGGCCAGCACACACGCGCACCACACTTACACACCGCACCACACGTAAAACACCGCACGCCCCACGTACCCCGCGCAGGGCACATACCCCACACGCGCACAGGGCCACACGCACACGCACACCCCAACGCACACGCACCCCACACAAACCCAACACACACACACACACACACCCCAACACCCACACACACACAAACCACCAACAAGACACACGATTTTAGGGTATATTTTAATTTTATATATATTATATATATATATTTTTATATATATACATATTTTAATTAATTATTTTATATATATATATATATATTATATATTTTATTTTAAAATACCCTGTGTGTGTGTGGTGTTGTTTGTGTGTGTGTTGGTGTTTTGTGTGTGTGTGTGTGTGTGTGTGTGTGGTGTTTTGTGTGTGTGGTGTGGTGGGGTGTGGGGTATCTACTCTATCTCTCCTCTATAAAATATATCCCCCAAAACCCCAAGCTCCCCTATCCATAGATACACCAAATATTTTTTTGTTTTTTTTAAGCTTGTACATCAACTTTGCATAAAGTGATTCAAAGAAAAACAAAAGACCGGGGCGAAAACAAAACTTTCGCTTTTTAAAAAACGCGTTTGAAACAAGGGCAAGAGATTTTCCCCATGTGGCAAATACATCTACAAAATTTTTGTTTTAAAACTTTGCAAAAAAACAAAGGGGTTTTTGGTATGCCCTCATAATCTTTTTTGGGGTTATAAATTGACAAGTTTTGATAATGATGACCTGAAGCCCATCGGGACAAAAATTTTTATTTCTAAAAAGGAAAAGCATGGCTATGTTCCAAAAATTCTATTTCTTAAAATGAAACGTATTTAAATCACGACACAACCCCCGCTCCCGCACACACACACACACACACACACACACACACACCCACACACAACCCACCACAACACACAAAACCCCACACACACCCCACGCACCCACACGAAACAAAACACACCCCACACGCGCACGCACACGCACACGCACACAAAAACGCCCCCAAGACACTCACAACGCACCCCCAAACCTCCACCCCCCGGCCAAAACCACAACCCCACACACAACACACAACACACACACCCCACAACACACAAAACACACACACACACACACAACCCCCACACCCCCAAAACAAACAACCACACACACCCCAGACACACACACCCCACACAGACACCACACACACGCAACCCCACACACCACAACCCCACACACACACACACACACACACACTCACACACACAAAACACACACACACACAAACACACACACACACAAAACACACACACCCCACAAAACACACACACATATTTTGTTTGGGGTAAAACTGTTGCCCATTTGCACTTTTCCCCCTTTCTGTTACGTTTTCTCATCCTTTTTTGGAATTTAAAGGGTTTGGGAAATGTGTAAGTGACGCTTGGCATTTTTCGAAAAAGCCTTTACTTCGGGAAATATTTTGGCAAGATACTAATCGGCAAGATTACCCTCGCTTGTAGCTAAATCAACAATATTTTGGGAAGCTTCAAATTGTCCATTACGTTCACTTATTGCTATCCCAAAATCCTTTGATGGAAAAAATAGATTTGCAATAATTCTTGAGGGCTTTGGTAAGGAAAGTAGTTACGACAGCCCCCGTTCAAGGTCTCGGTATATATATAGCAGCACAGCTGGGGGGCAGAAACTGAACACTCTTTAAAAGGCCCTACCTGACTTTTATAACTACATAATCGACTAGGTAAGTAAGATTTTTAATGTTTTTTTATAGGGTATTTATATATAATATATATTAAAATTATATATTTATATAATTTAAAAGAGAGAGAGAGAGAGAGAGGAGAGAGAGAGTGGGTGTGTGTGTGTGTGTGTGTGTGTGTTGTGTGTTTTGGGGTGTGTGTGTTGTGTTGTGGTGTGTGTGTGTCTATAAACCTATTCACACGCAAGGATTATATTATTTATATATATAAAATAATATATATAAATATATATATATATATATATATTGTATATATATATATGTATATATATATATTTATATATAATAAATTTATATATAATTATATGAAATTATATTAACATATAATTATATATAACATATTATTAAAAATAAAACATAAAATTTTATAATTTTAAATTTTATAAAAAAATATATAAATATAAAATATAATAATATATATAATATTTATATATATATATATATTATAATATATATGGGATGTATCTTCCCTTTTTTTAAAGGTAAAGGGTTTTGGCTGAGCCGCCGTGGGCACAGCATGCTACTTTAATTTTATTTTCATGTTGTGATGGGCCCTTGGGGTGATACGTGGTAGGGTCCCCAGTTCCTTTCCCCGGAGAGTTCCTGGTACCATTTTGGTATCAGTCCCCTCATTTATCCGGCCTTGGGACCACACGACTTGGGCTTTGGGTTTTGCCACCCGTGGCTAGGGAGGCAATCAAGGGAAGTTTTTCCTTTCCCCGGGAACAACGCCCGGGGGGTCGGGGCCCCAACCCTCGAATTCAGATTTTCCGTCGTGACAGTGTTGAATTTCCCACGCTCTAACCATTCGGCCCCCCGCGGCCTTTTAAGATCATTGGTTCCTGATTTTTTCTTTTGCAAATTTTTTTAAACGGTGGTTTGCTATTGCCTTTCCCCCCGGTGGGTTTTTTTTGAGTCACCCTCTCTATTTCCCCCGGGACGGGCTTGAGCTGGCTTTGGCCCCCCAGTGGCTATGCCCTCAATGAGGTGAAGTTCCCTTTCCCAAGGGAAAAACACGCGGCGGGGCGGTGACTCCCAAACCCCCCGAAATCAGATTGCCGTCGTGACCCCTCTTGAGTCCGACGCTCTAAAACCCTTCGGGCCCCCCGCGGCCCATATTATATATTATATATATATAATATAATATTATATATATATTTTATATTTTGGTTTTTATTAAAAACATATTAAAATATATATAAATTTTATATAAAAATATAATTATATTTATAAAATATAATTAAATATATCTTTATTATTTTATAATATATTTTTATAAAATTTATATTGTTTAAAATATATTTATTATATTGTATATTATTTAAAAAATATAATTATAATTATAATTAAATTAAATTTTTAAAAATTTTTTTAAAATATATATATGGGGGCCCCCGGGGGCCGAAAAGGTTTTGAGCTTCCCACTCAAAAACTGTCACGACGGCAATCAGAGTTTGAGGGTTCGATCACCCGGGCCCGGGGCCCGGGGTTTCCCTTGGGCAGGAACTTTTACCTCATTTTTTGCCTAGAGAGAAGAATGTTACCCTTTAAAGGGAACACCGGGCCCCTCCGTGGAAAGGAACTGGGGACCCTACCACGTACTCACTCCAAACTCACAACATAAAACTACAATTAAGTATCTGCTTTGACCCCGGCGGGTCAGACATGAACCTACCGTTAAAAGAATAAGATTATTTTATATATATATATAATATATATATAATATATATATATATTTATATATTATATATTAAATATATATTTATATAAAATATATATATATTTTTATATATATTATTAATAAAAAAATATTATATATGTATTTATATATATAATATAAATTATTTTTAATAATATATATATAATTTTATATATTTTATTAATAAAATTTTAAAATATCTTTTATTAAAATATTTTATAGTATTAAAATTATTATTATAAAATATTCTAAATATATATATTTTTAAAATATATATATTATATATATATATATTATTATATATATATATAAAATAATATATAAAAATATTATATAATAAATATATATATAATATATATATTTTATAATATTTATATATAAAAATTTTTAAAATATATATAATATATATTAAAATAAATTATTTTAAATATATATTTTTATTATAATATATTAATAATATATATATTATATATATATAATTTTTTTATTAATTTTATATTTTATTTTTATTTTTATATTATATAAAATATTTTATTTTAATTATTTAAAAATTTTTTATATATTTTAATATTAACAAAAATTATTAAAATAAATATATTTTTAATTTATTATTTTTTTATTTATTACGGTAGGTTCATGTTTTTTTTAGCCGCCCTAGTCCAAAAGCATGATCCTTTTGTAGTTTTCATGTTGTGGGTTTCTTCTTGGGACACGTGGTAGGGGCCCCATTTTTCCTTTTCCCCGGAGAGTCCCGGGGTTACCTTTTTTGGGAATCATTCTCTCTATTTTTTCCCCGGGGTTGGGAAACCCGCAATTGACCCTTTGGGGTGGCTTGGCCACCCAGTGGCTAGGTAGGCAAACGAGGTGAAGTTCCCTTTCCCAAGGGGAAAAACCGCCCGGCCGGTGACCCCCGAAAAACCCCCCCAAAATCAAAAAGCCGGCGTGAAAAGTCCCTGAGTCCCCACGCTTTTTAACCCCTTTGGCCACCGCGGCCCCCCTAAATATATAAATATATATATATAATATATTTATATTTTATTTTTATATATATATATAATATATATATAAAAATATATATTTTATATTTATATTATATATATATATTAAAAAATATATATTATATAAATTTTATATATATATTTTATATATCTAATATATATTTTTATATATATCCTTTTTTATAAAAAATATATTTAAAAAATAATATCATTTTATAATTAAAAAATATAAAATATTAAAATATAATTTATCTAAATATATTAAAATATTTTATAATGAAAGCACCACACACGCACACCACGCACACACACCAAAAACACCCCACGCACCACGCAACAAACCCACGCCCCCGACAGCACACGCACACGCACGACGCAAACCACCCCGCACACGCACAAGACCCCACACCAAAACCCCAAAACACACACACACACCCCCACACCACACACACAACACACACACACACACAACCCCACACACCCCACGTATATATATAATATATATAAAATATATATATAAAATATATAATATAATATTTATATAAAATTCATATTGCGTGTGTTGTTGTTTGTTTTGTGGGGTTTTTTTTTATATATATTTTTTTTAATTATATTTAATATATTATATAAAATAATTTATTATATAATATTTTATTATATATAAATTTTTTAATATATATATTTTATTTAAATATTATGTCATATAATTTTATATATATATTAAATATATTATATATATATATATATATAAAATATATATAATAATATATTAAAGTATTAATCCTTTTCCTTTTTTAAAGGTAGGTTTTATTTCTGAGCCGCCGGGTCCCCCAGCTGATACTTAATTGTAGTTTTTTTCGTTGTGGGTGCTCTTGGAGTGAGGAAAGTGGTGGGGCCCCATTCCTTTTTTCCCGAGAGTTGGGCCGGGGGTCCTTTTAGGTTAAACATTCTCTTTATTTTTTCCGGGCTTGGGACCACAAATTGACTTGGGCTTGGCTTGGCCACCCAGTGGCTAGGTAGGGAAACAAGGTGAAGTTTTTTCCCTTTCCCAAGGGAAAAACGCGGGGGGTCGGTTTACTCGCCCCCCGAATTTAGATTTCCGTCGTGACAGTGTTTTAGTCCGACCCCTAGCCACTCGGGGCCCCCGCGGTCCTTTCGATCATGGCTCCATGATTTTTTCTTAGCAATTTTTGGGGGGGTGGTTTGCCATTTTGGGTTCCGCCGTTTTTTTTATCGGGTTACCCCTCTCTATTTTCCCCGCACTTTTACTTGAGCTTGGGTTGGCCACCCAGGGCTAGTTTTGGGAATCGAGGGTTAAGTTTTCCCTTTCCCAAGGGGAAAAAACCACCGGTTTGGTGACTCGAAACCCCCGAACTCCCGATTGTCGCGTGACAGTCCCTTTAAATCCGAAAGCTCTAACCCCTTTTTGGGCCCCCGCGGCCCCCATATATATATAATTTATATTTTATATAATATATATTTTATATAAAATATATATATATAATATTTGATATATATAAAATTAAAATATAGATATATAAAAGATAAAATATATTAGATATATTTTTAATTTAAAACTAAAATATATATATATAATGTAAAAATACATTATATATAAAATTTTTATTTACCCCTTTTTACATAATATAAAATTTTATATATTATAAATACATTTTTAATTATTATATATAATATATATAAACAAATTTAAAATCATTTATATATATCTATATATATATATATATATTTTAAAAAAATCTATATAACTATATATATATATATTAGTATATTTTTTAAAAAAATATATATATATAAATATTTTAACCCGTCTAATATATAATATATATATATTTAAAAATATATATATATATATCTATATATTATATATATATATATAATATATATGATATATATATATTATATCTATATATCTAATATATATATATATATAATATATAATTATATATATATATTTTATATATATATATATTTTATATATAATATAATATTATAATATATATATATATATATATATATATATATATATATATATATATTTATGATGTATATATAATATATATATATAAAGTATATATATATATAATATATATATAATATATATATATAATATATATATAATATATAAGTAGTTGTAATATGGACAGAACGGCGCACATTCATGTACGTACATGAATTGAAGTAGGCCAGTGACCGTGACGTAATCAGTGACCCTTGACGAAACCACAAAACCGCAAACCGCAACAATGTCCACAACAACATAATCACTCCCCGGAAATCATTAACCTACTGTTCACATATGCATTTTATGTTCGTACATGACGCCTCATAAGAGAAATAATGAAACAAATGATATACAAACAGACGAGTATCCCCTCCAATGCGGTGACAGGTGACATAGATCAATGATCACAGCGAAAACCACAAACAACCTTATCGAGGGGTGAAAGCAAGGATAATGTAGGTGACAAAATCGAAAAACCCTCACACACACATAAATGAATGTGAAAGTAGACCAGTGACCGTGACGTAATCAGTGACCTTGACGAAACCACAAAACCGCAAACCGAAAACCAAATGTCCACAACAACAACAAAATCAATACCCGGAAATCATTAACCTACTTTCACATATGTATTTTATGTTCGTACATGACGCATCTAAGAGAAATAATAAAAAAATGATATCAAGACGAGTATCCCCTCCAATGCAG
>NC_051425.1:244206-249206 GCF_015228065.2 Penaeus monodon | reverse complement strand
TGGACGTGAGAAGGACCTGGACGAGATCTGTGGGGGACGTGTGGACGAGGACGCCGCCGAGTTAGGCCTGGGCCAGACTACGAGGTCAGGACGAATCCGAAATCAAGGAGGACTTGTGCGAGACTTTCGGGACGTGTGATATCGAGGACGAGCAGATTACACCAAGGGCCCGGGGGATGAGGACAGCATGGACGAGCAGCCACGAAGTTGAACCAGGACACGCACGAGAACGAGACGACCACCAAATTAGGTCACCCTTGAAGGCGCCTCGGGGGGCGAGGGGCAGTAGGTGGGCCCAGCAATATAAGATGTGGATAATTCTATTTCTGTTTCAGGATGTGGATAATTCTATTTCTATTACCAGTGGACCCCGAGGCTGTTTTTCCCCGTGGATCCAAATGTCCCAAATAAGAAACCACCCGCTCGGCGAGGGCGGAGGTCACATTTTATATCTGACCTCGTTTGAAAAAGAGAGTTCGTGCTAAGCTACCACCGCACTAAGATCAGCTCCCCCCTCTCTCCGGGCAGCTGACCGTGACCTCCGCGCGGCCCGATTATAATAACATGTCTTTGTGTTTTTTACTGCTGGTGTCAAATCTCAGAAATAAAGAGTCAAGCCGAATACCATATCAATACCCCTCAAGGCAATGTAAATTGGGTTCTATACCCGTTATACACATAAAACACACCTATCAACATATCTACCCTCTATATCTTTATCTGTGTGGGGTGTGTGTGTGTGTGTGTGTTTTGAGTGTTTTATATATATATATATATTATATATTTTATATATTATATATATATATATATATAATATATATATATATATACTGTGTGTGTGTGTGTGTGTGTGTGTTGTGTGGTGTGTTTGTGTTGTTGTGTGTTTGTTGTGTATAGTTTAAAATTATATATAATACATATATATATAATTATTAATATATATTAATATATATATATATATAATATTATATATATATATATATATATATATATATATAATATATTATATATATATATATATATATTAATATTATATATAATTTATATATTTATAATATATTATATATAATATTATATATATATATTTATATTATAATATATGATATATAATTATATTTATAAAAAAAAAAAAATTTTTTTTTTTTTTTTAATATATTATAAAATATTTTATAAATTATATATATATATATATATATATATATATAATATTATATATATATATAATATTATATATAAACTCATAATAAAACACACACCCACCAAAACACCACACACACCACCACACACCCACACCACACGTATATATATTATATATATTATATAATATATTATATTATATATTAATAAAATTAATTATTATATATAAACACTCATACCCCCCACACAACACACCACCACAGTAAAATATAGATGTAAAATTTTTGATAGGGGTTTATATATGTGTTAAGGGGTTATAGAACCCCAATTTATTGTTTGCGGGGGTATTGATCTGGTATTCGGCTGACTCTTTTTTCTGAGAGTTGACCCCACGCAGTAAAAAACACCAAAAGTCTATTTAAAATTGGGGCCCGCGCGGGGGTCACGGTCACTCCCGGAGAGAGGGGGGAGCGATCTTAGTGGGTGGAGCTTAGCACAACTCTCGGTCAAACAGTCAGATAAAATGTGCCCTCCCCCCTCCCCGAGGGGTGGTTCTTATTTGGGACATTTGGATCCGGGAAAACAGCCAGTGGTCCCGGTAATAGAAATAAATTTCCCCCTGTAACAAAATAAATTATCCACTCTTATTTGCTGGCCACCTATCGCGCCTCGCCCTCGAGGCCCTTAGGGGACCTAATTTGGCTGGTCGTCTCGTTCTCGTGCGTTGTCCGGGTTTTCACTTCGTGGCTGCTCGTCCAGCTGTCCTCATCCCCTGGCCCCTTGGTGAAATCTCTCGCCCTCGTATTCCCGTCCCAAAAGTCCCACAAGTCCCCCCTTTGACTTCGGTTCGCCCGACCTCTAGTCCGGGCCCCGGGCCTAACTCGGGGGCGTCCTCGTCCCACGTCCCCAGATCTCGTCCGGTCCTTCTCACGTCCACACCCCGTAATCTTCGCCCCGATCTACGGCTCGGCAGGGGCGGCATTGGGGGGCGGCTGATATCTGCGCTACGAGCTCCGGGGAGTTGACCGGATCTGGGGCTCCGCCACGCACACATTCGGGGGCGACGGGTACCTGGGCAAAGGGGCTGGTTCGCTAAATCTAGGGGGAGTCTGGCGGCAACCCCCGTCCACTATCGGGGGACTTTTAACCCTTTTCTGACGAAAATCTTGGTCCGGGGGCATGGCGATGTTCGTGACGCCCTTCCCCAGGGCATCCAAAGGGTTCCCTTGGGTCGTGTCGGTCCCTTTCAATAAAAAGTCGGACCCGTCAAACAAAGGGCCAAAAAGAGAAAAAGAAAAAACAGAGAAATGGGGTGGTTTTTTACCACTACCCGGGTTATTCATAACAATTTACGTTTTTTAATTTTTGGTTTTTAACTTTTTTTCGTCTTTTTTTTTTTTTTTTGTGTTTTATTTTTCACAAGTAAAAAGAAAATAGAAGGGGGAGATGTCAGTAGGGTCCCCCTAGCCCTTTTTTGAACTCCAACCATCTCTTGATTTTAGAAAAAAAAAATAAGGGAACGCCTCGCGATCTATTTAAACTATAGCGCCCACAGATAAAAAATAGATGAAAATTGTACACAACAGCGACAGACAAATTTGGGCTAAAAAATAATTTTTCCCCGGGCACTAGACAATGAAAAGGGTCTGTTTTTTATCCTGTGTGTGTGATGAGCTAATGTGTGTGTGTGTGCGTGTGTGAGTACGCTTTTTTTAAGGGAAGGAAGCGAGTGACCTCAACAGAAATAAATCCAACCAAAAATATTAGGTTCACTAAAAAAACTGAAGTAAATTCAATGCTACTATTTGATTTTTTCAACTACCACATTGAATTCAACTTTAAAATGATATGCACAGAAGTACGCTGAGAATGGTGACATAAAAAAATTCCCCCAAATTTTTTACAAGAAAATTTTCTAGGGGTCAAAATCTTACTGCCGAGGTACATGTCCGGCTTTGCACGTCAATTTCAAAAAAACTAAATAACGGAGATCTTTCCCCAAATGCCGTATATCTGAAGCGACTCAGCAAGGAATTAATAACCCCTCTCTTTCTGCAAATCTTAAGGGGCCTCGCAAATTCCCCGAAGGATTATAAATTTTCCGAACCCCAAAAACCCTTTGGGGGGGTACCCAAAACAGCAAGCACTTTAAGGGTAAAAGGGTGTTTAAAAACGAATAATGATTCTAGTTTAAAACCCCTAGCCCCACTTTAAATTTAAACGACGTCCGCGGGTCACACCACTCAAAGGGGGGCCAAAGAACGAAAAACTTCGGTTTAAATTTCACCATTCTCGAACGACGGAGCGCGATCTTTGGGGTTTTTCCGGGCCCCCGGGGAATATCGGGGAAACCCTTTCACTATGAAAGGGGAAGATCCCCCTTATCCAAATAAAACAATTTTTTTCCTGCCTCGCTCTAGCGCCGATAAACGGCACCAAAAGCAATGTAACAAAAATTTTTTGCTTCCAAATTTGAGGAACCAAGTGTCTCTGACCCTACCCCGCCGCCACCGCCGGGAAAAAAGAAAATGAGTCGATCAGGGCGGGGGGAGGGTTAGGAACGAGATAAAAGGGAAATGAATTTGTGATAAAATAAAATCACGACGCGTTAAATTCGTTGCAGATGAAAAAATATAAAACTCTAAAACGGGAAAAAAATTAAATTACTTAAATAAGAAAGATATTCGTTTTTGATCACATACCGATCGCACGGAAATGCGATCTGAGGTGGAAGAATAGTGGGGAAAAGTCCTTTGCTGCCTTTGCACCCTTTTTAACCCAACAAAAAAAAAAACAGCTTTAAAACCCTGTATGGGGAAGGGAAGGGAAAGAAATAGAAAGGGGCCCCAAAAGTTATTACTTTTTTTTTTCTTAGCCTGTCTTGAAACGGGCAAACGATTTTCTTCGGAGATTTTTCGTTCATGCTGCGGCCGGGAAGGGCGCAGCGCCCCCCTCCACCAGTTTTTAACGGCTTGCGTACTCTAGTACGTGGCTGACGGGACCAAAACCACTAAAGGGGGGAACACACGTACGACACGCTACGACTTTTTCTAAAAATCAAAAGCGCCGCTGGAGGCCCGGCAGCTGCCCGAGAGAGGGCGGGGCTGCCTTGCGCGCTGGTAGCTGCACGTACTTCGGGCAAACGGGTCAGATATAAAAATTTACCTCCGCCCTCGCTGACGGGGGGTTTTTTTGGGACTTTGGATCCACGTGGAAAAAAGCCACGTGGGCCATGGGAAAAGATAGAATTTTCCACATCCTGTACAGAAATAAATTATCCCCATCTTATAATGTGTGATATAATTTTTCCGTATATATATAATTTATTTTATATTAATATATATATATAATATATAATATATTTTTTAATTATTATTATGTTATAATTATATATTATAATATATACTATTATTACAAAATTGTACTATATTATTATATATATATATAATATAATAATATTATTATATATATATATTTTTTTTATATAAAATTTTTATAATATATTTAAAAATTATTATAATATATATAACATTTATGTACACAGACACCCACACCACACACACACAACCACACCCACAGGATGTTATTTTTCTATATCTTAATTTTTATTACATATATTAAAAAATTCACACCCACCAACCATACCACACACACACCCACACCACCACACACACACCACACACCCCCAACACACACACTCACACCCCAAAAACACCACACACACACACCACACACACCCACCACACACATTAATATATTTTATTATATATTATTATATATATATATCTATTCTACAACCAACCCCTACACACACACAACACACACACACACACACACACACAAAAACACCACACCACGATATA
>NC_051425.1:207530-215030 GCF_015228065.2 Penaeus monodon | reverse complement strand
ACGGAACAATTAATAGATTACTGGCACTATCCTGTTGAGAATTAGGGAATGAGTATAAAATTTCATCTCGCAGATGAAGTGTGCCTGATTTAGAAGAAACGGGATATCCTAATTTCGAAAAAGTTTCAAAAATGATCGTAAGCTCCGGATCAAATAAACTCATTGTCGCAAATTCTATATGCCCTAAGAAAACATGGACGAGGACTACTGACTTTTTAACATATAACGGGTGATTCGAGAAAAAGTTAGATAATAGCGGTGTGAGTAGGTTTACGGTAAAACAAAAATTTAAAGTGAGACATTTACATGAATAAAAGTATGCGAGAAAAGGTAATTCCTGAATTCTTTCCCATTCTACTTTAAAATTGATAGTACGCGCGAGGTTGTTGAGTTTAATGAAAAAAATCATCGAAATCTGAAACGGTTTACGTGCTACATAGAAATAATATCACAACATAATGAAACCAAACCGTGTTTCGGGAGGGAGAGAATTGACGAAGTTCAGATTCAACTTCTCATATATAAATTCGCAAAGAACCGGCGTTTTAAGCTACTTCCCATCGTAGATACCATTGATTTGTTTATAAATCGCCGTCAAAAGCAAAGACATTATTCGTGACGCACAAACTGAAATGAGATCGATATACTAAAGCAATTGAGTCGGAATGGGGTCTTCTCACGAGCTGAATTAAGTTCTTTCAAGAAATTCTAAACACATCTTCAAGCGGAACATTAGGAACAAAGGAATCTACATCAAAACTCACTAATTCTTACCGTGAGTCGACAAGTTTCTAACCGTATCATGAAATCCATCGAATGTGTACTATGACTATCAGAAAAGGACCTCATAAAGGAGATAAAACGCTCGCTAGCCAAGAGTCTAAAGGACGGGTAATCGAGTTTGCAAGGACGCAAATAATAGGCCTAGAGGGACGCCCCTGTTTGTGATGTTTTAGGAAAGGGCCATAAAAATACGGAATAGAAGGATAACCGTTCTAAAGCGATCAAGAATTTGGCCGTTTAGGACATAAGGCAGCAGTACGTCTAAGGTTTTACGAAGACTCCGTGACAGAAGGGTAAGGGTTGGAGCGCATTTTTTGATACGTCGAGTGTAGGCGTTCAAAAGGAATGAGCTTTGCTTCTTATATCGCTACACTCATCAGCTACACCGTTCTTTTTTGGCTGTATAAGCAATCATCCAAATGTGAAAACAGAGTAATGGGCTGCAATCCAAGTAGTTTTTGAAGTTATCTGCTTGATAGGCCAAATTCATTAAGATGTGTGCTGTGTACATTATGGACTATTAAATCGGGTTTCATGAAGGGGAACATTGGTGAACAATAATCAACATCGAAACTGTCATGGTTAATGGGGTTGTTGAAAATGTTAGGGAGGTAAATTTCACTTACAAAGGTAGTAGAGTTTTCAATTGTGTACTGATTGGTAGTTAGAGGGGATAAGATAACTTCAAAAACTACTTGAGATTGCAGCCCATTACTCTGTTTTCACATTTGATGATTGCTTATACAGCCAAACAGACGGTGTAGCGATGGGGGCCCATAGGCCCTTCCTACGCAATGCATTCCTTTGTTTTCATGAACAAACTGGCTAATTTCCCTCAATGCTCCCGCTGAATTTAAAACCCGTTTATTATCGCCGATACATCGATAATACATTGTCTCCTTTTCAAAAACAACCATCACACCATAAATCTATTTTAACTATCTCAAACTCAAAACACTCGAGCATCAAAGTTTACCTGTGAGATACAAGGAAGGCAATCAATTACGCTCTTGGACACGCTAACCAACCTATAACAATGGCACTTTCAATATAAGCGTTACCGAAAATCAAACTTCATGGCTGGGACTTCACTCCTTAGTTCATGCCATATTTATTAGTAAAATCAACAGCATCAAAACTCTATAACTCGATCCTTATAACTATGTTGAGCAACTGGACAACCTTTCATGACGAAAATGTGTTTTTTAAAGAATTCTTTATAACTAATGGTTATCAACTGTTCTTATTTGAATAATAAAAGTACGCAAAACATTCCTAGAAAATATTTCTCAAACCATCCTACTGTCAAAAAGACCATAGGTTATGTTAAACTACCGGATATGGGTAGTTAAGTTTTGAAATAAGAAGCAGCGAAAATCTTTGGTTAACAAATTAATTACCCCCAAATCAAATTCACTTTTATCATCAAAACACTAACAATATTGCCAAATTTCAAAAAAAACCGTTGAAGTTTATAACTCTGAACTGTGTTCTAATGTAGTCTAATTATTTACCTGTCCTTGCTCCAAGCTCGGTTACGTGGGGTCTACCTCACCTGAGGTACTGACACCGCATCCTAGAAACATAAGGCAAACCTTCAGGACTAGCTTCCACTGAGTAAAACCATCTTTCTCGGCAAATAAGAGAACATTCTCAAACTTCACTCAAACCCTTTCTGTAACACAAGATTTAGTATTCTTCCTCACAACTCCTCCCGCCCTCCCTGACCTTATCATCTCAGAATCCCTGCTGATTAGAGATGAAATCCTGAGCTAAACCATACAACCACCGCAACCCTTATTCACACAATAGATCTTCCCTCCCAACCACCCACTTTTGGTTAGTTTACCATTGTTGCTTATTATTGTTCATGTTATATGTTATTTATTTTAAACTAGTGTTTATTTTATGTCTTTTTACTTGTTTGTTTTTGTTTCTCTTTCGTTCTGTTCCACCTATACTTTATATTGAGAACCAGATACATGTAATAACCATGTCTAATTGACCTTTGTGTTCTTTGACATAGTACTGATGATGGAGGACTTGTTATACTCCGAAACGTCTAAATAAACATGGAAATTCATTCACGACTGTATTAGTCTGCCTTAAATTTCCTACTTATTATATATATATATAATATATATATATATATATATATATAGATATAGCTATAGATATAATATATTATATAAGCCCCACACAAAAAAAACACACACACTGTAGACATACATATTTACATTATACCATATATATAACATATAGATGATATATAGATTATATATATATACTATATATATGATAACTCTTATATATATATATATCTATAATATATATATAGATATATATATATATATATATGTGTGTGTGTGTGTTGTGTGCGTGTGCGTGTGTGTGTGCTGTGCGTGTGTGTGCGAACGTATATATAATATATATATATATATATATATATATATATATATATATATATTATATATATATAATTATATAGTTAAAACCCGCAATGTATTGAAACAAACTGACGGGGCCCGTAGACTTTCATCATGACCAGTGATTGCGGCTGCCTCTCCGGCACTGGAATATTTTATAAAAAAGAATAATGACAACCCAGTGATTATAGTGTTACCTTATGTTCAGTTTGCTTTTTATGATTATGTTTAGTTTGCTTTTTATGTTCAGTTTGCTTATCTTGTGTGATGTGTGTGCACATGTTGATTCTTTTAAGTCTTTTATCTTGTCCTCATTTTACTTTTCTCTTCACCCTCTCAACTGCAGGCTGATCTTTCGCCAAGCGAACACTCTCTGCCGCAATTCCCCCATTTTTCCAGTTTTCCGATTTCTTCAGCTTTTCGTATGTTACTGCTTTTTATTCTTCTATTCCTGTACTTTTATTGTTTTACCACTTCTTAATATTTTGGTTATCATTTTATTTTATTAGCTGTATTTAATTGCTTACTGGGAAGTTTTAATCTATATCTCATTCACTGGGAGCGTGCACGGCCTCTACCTTTAAAAGTTGCCGCACATTATACTCGGGGGCATTTTCCCTTACCCTTTTAGGTTTAACACCTCCTTGCTTTCGTGTTTTGCCCTGTGACTGAGGAGTGGCTGCTGGATTTCACCTGGATTTTTGTAAGTACGTAGCCAAGAGCACATGCAATACATTTTAAACTGAATAAGGCAATCTGGTGCATAAAATAAATGTATATATTATCATAATTTCTTTGTTTGGCCGCCACACTGTCAGCGTATTTGTTCATGAATTTCCTGCTATCCTGTTTTTACCCCATTTGATTATTTTATTCATGATGTTTTAATCTTACCCAGTATCTGTTTTTTTATGATTTTAAAATATAGAACATGTAGAGTCCAGACTCGGGGACACAAATCACTCAAACGATTCTAAAGGTCGAAGGTTGGCAGTACTGCAGCCCTACACACTGGCATGCCCGCTACCAATAGCCAGGGACGTTGCAATTCACGACAATTGAGACTATCGCAGGAGAAAGCCGCTGTTCAAGTGAAATTAGGCAGCAGCTTTATTAAGGAGGGTTCCAATCAGTCTGCAGGCTGCGGAATCAGCTGAAGGAAAGACAATCGCCGCGGCGGACCAGTCCATCTGATGGCCTGGTCCCACTGATGGGCCAAAGGGGCCGTTGTTGTTTTGTCCCCTGGATACAGCTACTTAGTCGAGGCAGACGCTATGAGACTGGCGTCTCTGTCTCGCCAAATATTGCTTATACAGGAGGCACAAGGCAGCAGCATAAGGTGCTCACCAGAGCACTGCTACTAAGGAGATTAACTCTTTTCGTTCGCTCTTCACCATCTCAACTGCAGGCTGATCTTCGCCAAGCAAACACTATCTGCCGCAAACCTGGTCCACACCTAGTTATCCCTCTAACCGAATATATATATATTATATATATATATAATATATATACTATATATTATACTGATATATATATATATATATACATATATATATTATATATATATATATATATATATAGATATATACACACACACAACACACACACACACACATACACACCACACAACCACACACACACATTAACACACACACAACACACACACACACAACCACACACACACACACAAAACATTACATATATATATAATATATATATATATATATATATATCTATATATATATAGATATATAATCATCATTATCATAAGCTAAGTCAATCCACTGCAGGACAAAAGCTTTTCACAATCTTTTCTATCTTTGTTTCCAGTCTGGCCCTCAAAGTTCGTTATTTCGTCACGCATCTGTCATTTCTCTGACCCTTGGCCTCTTTATTTTATCCTATAGTGAGCAAAAAAAAAAATCCCTTCTTCTTTTTTTTTAACAAGTCTGTTGTTCATCTTTCGGTCCTGTTCTCCGACATAACATGATCTCGCCCATTGCCATATTTCTTTTTGATGCTCTACTGTGAACATGATCTTAGTCTTTTTCTTGTTATCCTAAGTCCGACTTTCAGAATTCTCTGTTCAAATAATTGATTAGTTGCTGCATTTCCTTTACTGAATCACTGAAGAGAACAATATCTTCCACTATTTTACAATAACCTTATCTACTCCCGTCTTCGAATAGATCAACTGCCTTTTCATAATCGATGAATGCTATACACAGGGGTTTCCTATATTCATTTATATTTTCATATTTAGGTCAGCATGTATATGTGGTCTGTTGTTGAGGATTTACTGCGGAAGCCTGCCTGCTCTCTAGGCTGGTTAGAATCCAGGCTGTCTGATTTACGTGTTGTGAGGACTTTTGTGAACAGTTTGATACATAACTGAAAGGAGGCTTATAGGTCGGTAGTTTTTTGCAGATCGTTTCTATCCCCTTTTTTATTTTTGAAAAAAATTGATGTATTTTTCCAGGCTTTGGAGTTTTACTGTTGAGAAGGCATTTGTTAAAAAGATTAGCTAGTTCTACTGCTGCAATTTCTCCTGCATCTATTATAAGTTATATACTAATTCCATCATCCCCTGGCGTTTTCCCTCTCTTCATGCCTTGAAGCACTCTTTTCTTTTTTTTGGTTGTGATGTTAGGTACGTCTCTAGTCACCGTGTTCGCGTCTATCCGTGGCTGTTCGTTTGTTGTATTAATCCCTATAAAGTCTTCCGTTCTCGTATAATTTCATTCTTATTATATGTCACTTCTCTGTCTGGTTTTTTACTGCATGCATTTGAAATTCTCCCTATTCCGTGCCTCCTTTTAACTGTTTTCATGCTGGTACCTGAGATCACTGTTTAATTTAATCTGAGTATTGAATTTCCGTACATTTTTTCTTTTCTTTTGATTGTTCAGCTAGTTCTATTTTGTCCCTGTTTGACGATACTTTTCAGTGGTTACCATGCCCGTTTTTTTGTGGGCATTTATAGTTTTTGTTTGTTAATTGTTTGTTTCTACACAGACTGTATATATTATTTTACTGGAGCTTGCTTTATGTTCTTACCGCCTACTTACAACTATAGCTTCCTTGATTATGCCATTGAAAACGTTTGTGATTTGGTCAATGTCTGAGACCTTGCAGAGAATGTTGATATAACCTGTTGTGCGATATAAAGGTTAAAGGTCTGCAATCTGGTCTCAAGTTAGCCTAAGTGTCTGCGTTTTCGTATATGAGTTTTGTTCCTTTCCCTTCTGAGGTGTAATTGAATTTGACCTCTGACCATTCTATGATCGCTGCCAACATTCACTTTATTAATAACTTCCACATATTTTACTATATCACATCAACAGAACACATGTCCATCATTTAGTAATTTCTGTTCTAATTTCACAGAGTCCTACAATATTCCAATTTAATGAAAGACAGTTTCGGATTCAGTTCTCATTGTCTTTACATTATATGGGCAAAGGGTCATCAACGTTGGGCGGCCTGTTTTTAACCGGTGATTTTTAGCACACTGCTCCGGAGCGATCCTGATCGCCTCCATAACCAGGGGTTCATTCGCCTCCGGGGAATGAAGGCCGTTGCTCTGTTTGTACAGTCATGGTTTTTGATTGAGAGGTAGACAGCTGAGTTACCTCCCACCTACTGGCTTAGCCTTATCTTGGTGGGAGGGGGAGTAGTTTAGCCGGGATGCCACTGATAAGCCCCTCCAGCAGGGTTGGCCCTGTCTGGTCTGGACTTATGAGCAGCAACGCACGGTCCTGCTCACTACACCAGGGTATACTTCTGTGAGCATGGGCTTGAGTATCAGAAATGCATATATGTGTGATTATACTTTATACACTAATTTTATTTATGTGTATGTATGCGTAGTGCAGACATAGTTGTTTACCCGCAAATGCCCTAAGTACTACATATATTCATTTTCATGCACATGCACATACAAGCATACACCTTTACATATGCTCCAATGCATATAAAATGCATACATACTCCGACATTATACGCAACTACACACATGCACTTGCATGCACATATATAGACATATGCACACATCATATGCGCATACACATGTGTATACACAGCCCACGTATATACGAAGACATACTTATGACTATACATACATATATAAATATAACCATACATATTCTTACTCACACGTGTATGGGCACATGTGTTCACATTAGTGTCCACCCACATATACATACATACACGTACACAACCCACACGTACACATAAATACATACATACACACATATGAATATATACACATATATGTATAGATATACATATC
>NC_051425.1:194556-202430 GCF_015228065.2 Penaeus monodon | reverse complement strand
ATATATATATAAAAAAAAAAAATATTTTTATATATTTTATATTTATATATATATATATATATATATATAAAATATATATAAATAAATAAACACACACACCACACACACACACACACACACACACACACACACAATTATAATATATAATATATATATATATATATATATATATATATATATAATATATATATATATATATATATATATATATATATATATAAATAAATAATGTATATATATACACACACACACACACACACACACACACACACACACACACACATATCTTCCATAGTTTTTTCTCTTTTGTTTGTTCAGTCCTCCATGGACTACTTCTGCTTCTTCCAGTTCGGTAGATGTCCAGCTTCATCTACATGTACCACCATGGCGTTGGAAGTCCTGTGGTGACGGATGTCAGCTCGATGTTCGCTGATCCTGGTGCTAAAAACCACGGCCTGTATCGCATCTGCTGCGGGGTATGCGATATACAACACTGTTGGGGGTTGCTCTCGGGCTGCTTCCTGTCTGTATTAAGTCATGTATTATTCCCGGATGTGCTGGCGATTCTCACTGGCGAAGTATCTGCTGATCGCCTGGGAAATGCTACATGGCGGTAATATGAGAGCATTATTAGAGGAGGGTGCGGGGTCTGATCTTGCGAGTATGTTCTCCGCCTTCTTTCTGAGGTTTAGCAAGAAGCCTCTGGGATACTTGTGTTTCATGAAAGAACTAATTATATAGGCAACCTCATCCTCAAGAAATTCAGGGCTAAATACATACATGCATACATACATACTTATAAATGTATACCTACATGCATAGATACACAAGCCCACACGCACACACACAACACACGCACACACACACACCCCACACACACACACACATACACACACACACACACACACATGTGCTAAAAATTACGAGGAGAAAGTGATCTGTGATAGTGCTACATAAGAGGAAGATTTGGGAATATACAGAGCTTATTTTCCAACCAAAATAGAAATATATTTTATCCAAACGTCTCACAGTCTATAAAATTCAACATTTGACCATGCATACGTGGACCTTTTAAACTAAAAAGGGGTGCCATAGAGTGCCAACTGGGGAAAACTAGGTTCATTATCGCACTAAATAAGTGTGAGCTTGCCACATTAGATAGAAAAAGCGGTAAAAAAAAAAAAAATAACAATAATCACCCCCACCAGAAAAAAAAAAACCAAACTACGAAAACATTATAGAATGACAAGCATCAAACCCGTCCCCCCAGGACAGGTGATGCTTGTATTAAAGTTTCCCCTCAAGTAGATTCGCTAAGGGGCGGCCAAACCGACAGGATGTAAGTACAGTACATCACAAAATCAGGTAGGTATAACATGGTTACCATAAAGCAACAAATACTCGACAGAAGATCCGCCAGATAAACTATGCATTCACAAAGCATAATTTAAGCGATGGCACCTCAGTCGAGTACCAGACACTGACCCTGCGACCCTTGGTCGCGGTCGGCCGAGTTTGCACGCTGGTAGGTTTAGCAACGTTAAGGTGTTGTGTTCATTAATTACAACATCCCCCCAGGCTCATTAAAAGGGTGTAAATGAGGTCACTGCCACCACCCGATTGGTACGTTCGGGAACGAGTGTTATGTTGTAAGAAGGAATGCAATGTTAGAGGAATTGTGGAAAGGAGCGACAGTGGTGTGCGTATGTATGTGTGTGAAGTGTAGTTGTGCAAATGAGCCGAAGTGAGGTAGGCGTGGTTGAAATCCCGAGGAGAGGCGTGTACAGATGCTTCATCTATACTTTAGGGTTTTTGATTGTTGGCCGTTTAGCTTTAGAATAGAATATGTTTTAGAGGTTATTCAGCCTTCCTTCTTACATAGAGTCGGGGACTTATCAAAAGGTATTATAATATTATCTATTTATTTTGTAACACAAAGATAAAACAGGACAAAACGAAATACGGCACAGTAAAGCAAACACTAAAACAGAAGACAAAAACAGAAAAAACAATAAAACACGAGACACACATTAAAACGAGAACCGCCTTCTCTCACATATAAAAGCTTAATCACTTATCTCTATTGCCGAGACCACCTATCTTGGGCACCACAACCACAGTCAAACCGATCTGCCTTCTTGAAGGGCCGGGGACTTTTCCTTGTCACCTCGGCCCGCGAAACTGAGTTTGGTTCTAAAAAAATTCACATAAAAAATTTGCATTGTACACTAAAATGTTCTTTACATAATAATTAAAATAACTTTTAAAAGGTTATTTCATAAAATGAATAAAAGTTCTTTGAAACAAAATAGTAAAATAAGTAAAAAAGAACCATTATGTACATGGTAAGATCGTTCATAAAATGTGAAAAAATGTAAAAATATAAACATAAAATGTAAAATATTCATAATAAAGTTAAGATGAAATGATACGGTAAATAAAGATTAAAAGTTTCTTTGCAAATTCATCTTCTGTGTGGTGGTCTCATTTCCCAAGGTTCGTCTAAAACACGATGTAAAAATGTTTATTAAAACATACTAAAATATTAAAACATACTAAAATAAAAAGCTAACACCAAAGCAAAGCATAAAACATAAGGACGGGTGACGAGGCCGCGCAGGTGAGTCGCTCCAGGTGGCTTCCCGTTTTCTGTTGCCGCAGCTTCCTCACCGTTGACGGGCATCCTCACCCCCGGGGGATAAAACAGGGGCTTTGGGCAACCTAGGGGGCGTACGAGGCTGCGACACCTCCGTGGAACGAGGAGGAACGCCGCCCTTCATCTCGAAAAGGGGGGAGACGAAAGAATATGTAGGGGACCGTGGGGACGTACACAGGCGGTCCACTACAAAGGAATGCGACACCTCTCAGAAAAGCTTCCAGATACAAAATCACCTTTCTAACTCAAACCCCATCCGTACCCATTCCCCAACATTGCCCCAAAGATCCCCCCTCTTAAAATTATCCGCCCCCTTTTCCCTCAACCCCCCCCCTTGAAAGCCCAAAAAATTATCCATATTTAGTGCGGGGCTCATTGTAAAAATGCTTATTTTGCTCATGAAAGATGCTCTTTGCGTACCCCAGGAAGGTGCGGGTGTTTTGATGTTTGGTGAACGGGCCATGTGGGGTGTATGCAAAAGAAGAAATTTTAAAAGTAGATTGTATATCTATACATATCTGTGTAATTTTCCATTTTTGTATGTATGTATTTATGTGTAGTGTGGGTTGGGTAGTGTAGTATGTATTTTTGTGGGTGGAACTAATGTAAACCCCTGTCCCTACACGTGTGAGTAAGAAAGTTTTGGTTATATTTTTATATGTATGAAATAGTCATAAGTTTCTCGTATATACGGGGGCTGGGTATACACATGTTTATGCGCAATGATGTTTTATAGGTCTATATATGTGAAATGCAATGCATGTGGGGTATTTGGCGTATAATGTGGGGAAGTAGTTTTGCTTTTTATAGCATTGGAGCATATGTAAAGGTGTATCTTGTATGTGCATGTGCTTTAAAATGAATATTGTAGTACTTAGGGCATTTGCGGGTAAAAAAACTATGTCTGCCCTACGCCAACCATACACAAATAAAATTATGTATAAAGTAAACCCCAAATATATGCTTTTCTGTACTCAAGCCCATGCCCCACAGAAGAAAAACCCTGGTGTAGTGAGCAGGCCCGTGCTTTGCTCCCAACCAAAAAGTCCAGCCCAAGACCGGGCCCAACCCTGTTGGAGGGGCTTATCATGGCATCCCGGCAAAACTCCCCCCCCCACAAGAAAAGGGGCTAAGCCAGAAAGGGGGAGGTAACTCAGCTGCTCCCCTCTCAATCAAAAAAACCATGACTGTAAAAACGGGACCCGGGTTTCATTCCCCGGGGCAAATTTAACCCCCTGGTTAGGGGGAGGCAAATCGGGATCGCTCCGGAGCAGTGTCCCTAAAAAAAACCGGGTTAAAAAAAAGGCCCCCCCAACTTTTGATGACCCTTTCCCCCAAATAATGTAAGACAATGAGAACTGAATCCAAAAACTGCCCCTTCTTTAAAATTTGGGAATATTGTAGGACTCGGTGAAATTAGAACAGAATTTTACTAAATGATGGACAGTGTCTGTTGATGTGTTTATAGAAAAATAGGGTGGAAGTTATTAAAAAATTTAATTTTTGGCACGATCATAGAATGGTCAGAGGTAAAATTTAAAATTTACACCTCAAAAGGGGAAAAAGGGAAAAAACTATACAAAACAGCACCCAAAATTTAGAAACTTGAAAAACCAGAGTGACGATTTTTAACCTTATACCCAAAAAAGTATTCAATTCTCTTAAAAGGTCTAAACTTTGGGACCAATCAAAAAACATTCAAGGGAATAATAAAGGAAGCTATTTTTGAATAGGCGGAAGGGAACCCTTAAAGCAAAGCCCCCAGTAATTTCCCGGTAAAAAACTTAAAAAAATTTTGGGAAAAAAACGTGGACCATGAAAGTATCGTCAAACAGGGCCAAAATAGACAAAGCTGAACAATCAAAAGAAAAAAAAAAAAATGTAGGAAATTTAAATACTCAGATTAAAAAAACCAGGGGTCTCGGTACCAGCAGGGAAACAGTTAAAAGGAGGCACGGAATGGGGAAAAATTTTAAAATGCATCCCAGAAAAAAAAACCAGACAAAAAGTGACATATAATAAGAATAAAATTTAAACCGAAACCCGGAAAGACTTTTAGGGTTTAAATAAACAAACGAACAGCCACGGGGTAGACGCGAACACGGTGACTAGAGAAGTAACCAACATCCCAAACCAAAAAAAAAAAAAAGTGCTTCAAGGCATGAAGAGAGGAAAACGCCGGGGGTTTAAAGGGAATTTGTAATAACTTTAAAAATAGGCCCGGAGGGAAAATTGGGAGCAGTAGAACTTTGCTAATTTTTAACAAAGGGCCTTTTTCAACAGTAAAACTCCCCGCCGGAAAAAAAATCAATTTTTTTAAAAAAAAAAAAAAGGGGGGTAGAAACGATCTGCAAAAAAATAACCCACCATAAGCCTCCTTTCAGTTATTTATCAAACTGTTCACAAAAGTCCCCACAACACGTAAATCGACAGCCCGGGTTTTTAAACCCCCCCTAGAAGCAAGGGAGGGTTCCCCCAGTAAAACCTCAACAACCGCCACATAAAATGCGACTAATAGGGAAAAAATAAATGAATATAGGAAAACCCCGTGTATAGCATTCATTGATTGAAAAGGCATTTGAATCTATTCGAAGACGGGAGTAGATAAGGGTTTAAATTTTAAAAATTTGGGAAAATATTGTTTTTCTTCAGTGATTCAGTAAAAGGGGAAAAGAAAAAACTAATAAAATTTTTGAAAAGAGAAAATTCTGAAAGGCGGGCTTAGGAAGAACAAAAAAAAAGACAAGATCATGTTTTAACAGTTAAAAACAAACAAAAAAAAAAAAAAGGGAATGGGCAGGGTATGTATGTCGGAGACAGGACGAAAAAGATGAAAAAAGACTGTAAAAGATTGCACTATAGATAAAATAAAGAGGCCCAAAGGGGCAAGCAATGACAAATGGCGTGGGCGAAAAAAAGAAATTTGAGGGCCAAAACTGGAAAAAAAGATAGAAAAATTGTTAAAGCTTTTTTTTTTTTTTTCCCCCCCCGCAGTGGGAAAGACTTGTGAGATAATGATGATAATTATATATATTATATATATATATATATATATATATAATATTTTAAAATAAAAATGTTTGTGTGTGTGTGTGTGTGTTGGTGGTGTGTGTGTGTGTGTGTGTGATTTTTGGGGTGTGTGTTGTGTGTGTAAAGGTGTTTTTGTGTGTGGTGGGGTGGGGTGGTGTTGGTGTGTTTTGTGTGTGTGTGTGTGTATATTAAAATATATATATATATATATATTATATATTTTTGTATAAAAATATATTATATAATATAATTATATATATTATATAATATATATATATATAAATTATATTCGAGGTAGAGGGGGGAACTGGGGTGGACCAGGTTGCGGCAGAGATGTTTTTGGCGAAAAATCAGGGCCGGGGTTGAGAGGGGGGAAGGGGGGCGACGAAAAAAAAAGTTAGATCTCCTTAGTACGCGGCTCCCGGGGAGCACCTATGCTGCTCCTTGTGGGCCCCTGGAAAGCAATACTTTGGGGAGACAGAAAGCCCCCTTTTCCCTTAAGCGTTGCCCCCAAAAATAAGGAGCTGTATCCCGGGACAAAAAAAACAAAGGCCCCCTTTTTCCATCATGGGAAAAGGCCATCAGGTGACTGGTCAAACCGCGGATTTTCTTTTCCCTTTAGCTGATGTCCAAGCCTGGGAGATGATGGAACCCTCCTTAAAAAAGCTGCCCGCCTAATTTTAACTTGAACCGCGGTTTTCCCCCTGCCCATAGTCTCATTGTCGTGAATTTTCAACGTCCCCCGGCTAGTGTAGCGGGCCCTGCCAGGGTAGGGCGCCGTACTGCAAAATTCGACTTTTGAATGTTTGAGTGATTTGTCCCCCAGTCTGACTCTAAATGTTCTAATATTTTAAAAACATAAAAAAAAAAAGATATGGAAATTTAAAAAATCCCTGAATAAAAAAAAATAAAATGAGTAAAACCCGATAGCAGGAAACATGAACAAAAACGGCCCGGGCAGGGTGGCGGCAAAAAAAAGAGAAAATGATAATAATTTCATTTATTTTGCACCAGATTGCCCTTTTTCTTTAAAAGTATTGCATGTTTCCTTTGGTGTTTCTTACCAAAAAACCCCGGTGAAACCCGCAGCCAATCCTCGTCACAGGCAAAAAACGAAAGCAAGGAGGGGAAACCTAAAAAGGGGAAGGGAAAAAAGCCCCGAGTATAATGTGCGGCAACTTTTTAAAGGGAGAGGGGCCCTGCACGCTCCCCGTGGGAAAGAAAAATAAGATTAAAAATTCCCAGTAAAACAAATTTAAAAAAGCTAATAAAAAAATGATAAAACCCAAAAATTTAAAAATTTGGGAAAAAAAATAAAGTAAGGAATAGAAGAATAAAAAACAGTAACATTTCGAAAAGCTGAAGAAATCGGAAAAAATGGAAAAAAAGGGGGGAAATTTCGGCAAAAAGTGTTCGCTTTGGGGAAAAAATCAGCCTGCAGTTTTAGAGGGGGAAGAGAAAAAAATGAGGACAAAATAAAAAACTTAAAAAAACCCAAAAGTGGGACAACATCACCAAAAAAGCAAACTGAAAAATAAAAGCAAACTAAAATAATCAAAAAAAAGCAAACTGAACATAAGGTAACACTATAATCACTGGGTTGTCCCCTTATTTTTTTTTTAAAATATTCCCGGCCGGGGAGGAAACCGCAATTTATTTTTTTGAGAAAGTCTACGGGCCCCCTCATTTTTTTTCAAAACATTGCGGGTTTTAACTTTTATAATTAATATTATATATATATTTTAAAATTTTATATATATATAATATATAAAATAATAATATATATACTTTTACACCACACAAACCCCACCACACACACCACACACACAAACACACCACACACCAACCCTATATATATAATTTATTATATTATATATATATATCTATATATAAAAATATATAATGCATAATATATATATATAATATATATTTTTTATATAATTATGTTTTATATATTTGGGGTTAAAAATTTTAAATTTTTATGTAACATGTGTGTGGTTTGTTTGTGTTGGGCTTATAAATTAAAATCTATTAATTAAAAAAATATATAATTTTTTTATATAATATATATATTATTTTATTAAAAAAGTATTAAAAGGCCGACTAATAAGTCTGAAGTTTATGTTTTTTTAACTTTCGGGGTAAAACAAGTCCCCATCATCAGTTTCTTCAAAAGAACACAAAAAAG
>NC_051425.1:162056-184556 GCF_015228065.2 Penaeus monodon | reverse complement strand
GAAAACGGGGATATATAATTCCCGAAAAGTTTCAAAAAGACGTCAAGCTACGGATAATAAACTCATTGTCCGCAAATTCTATATGCCCTAAGAAACATGGACGAGACTACTGACTTTTTAACATATAACGGGGGATTCGGAGAAAACGTTAAGATAATTAGCGGTGTGAGTAGGTTTACGGTAAAACAAAAATTAAGTGAGACATACATTGAATAAAAGTATTCGAGAAAAGTAATTCCCTGATATCTTCCATTCTACGTTAAAATTGATAGTTACGCGCGAGGTTGTTGAGTTTTTTAATGAAAAAAATCATTGCGAAATCTGAACGGTTTACGTGCTACATAGAAAAATATATCATCAAAAATAATGAAACCAAACCGTGTGGGAGGGAGAATTGACGGAGTTCAGATTCAAAACATCTCCATATATTAAATCGCAAGAAAGAACCGGTTAAGATACTTCCCCGTGATTACCATTGATTTGTTATAAATCGCCGTCAAAAGCAAAGGACATTTCGCGACGCAACAAACGAATGAGAGTCGATAAGCAATTGAGTCGGATAGGGTACTTCTCACGAGCTGAAGTAAGTTTTCTTTAAAGAAAATTCTAAACACATCTCAAGCGGAAACATAGGAACAGGAATCTACATTCAAAACTCACAATTTATTACCGTGCGTCGACAAGTTTTCTAACCGTTACCATGAAATCCAATCGAATGTGAAATATGACTATCAGAAAAGGACCTCATAAAAGGAGAGAAACGCGCGCCAGCCAAGAGTCTAAAGGACGGGTAACTGAGTTGCAAGACGAAATAATAGGCCTTAGAGGGACGCCCTGTTTGTGCAGTTTTAGGAAGGCATAAAAATACGGGAATCCGAAGATTGAACCGTTCTAAAAGCGATCAAAGAATGGCGGTTAGGACATAAGCGCAGTACGTTAAGGTTTTACGAATGACTCCGTGGACAGAAGGGGAAGGGTGGAAGCGAATTTTTGATACGTCGAGTTGTTGTTCAAAAGGGAATGAGCTTTGTTATATTTTTCGCTACACTCATCTCTACACCGTCTTTTTGGCTGTACTAAGCAATCACAATTGGAAAACAGAGTAATGGGCCTGGCAATCTCAAGTAGTGTTTTTGAAAGTTATCTTTTGATAGCCAAATTCATTTAAGATGTGTGCTGTTTACATTATCGAATATTTAAATCTGTGGGTCATGAAGGGGAACATGGGAAACAACGACTCAACATCGAAACTTGTCATGGTAATGGGTGTTGAAATGTAGGGATTAAATTTCAATTAACAAGGTAGTAGGAGTTTTCAATTGTGTACTGATTGGTAGTAGAGGGGATAGATAACTTTAAAAACTACTTGAGATTGCAGCCCATTACTCGGTTTTCACATTTGATGATTCGCTATACAGCCAAACAGACGGTGTAGCAATGGGGGGCCCCCCCATTAGGCCTTCCCGACGCTAATGCATCCTTTGTTTTCATGAAACAAAACTGCTTAATCAATGCCCCGCCTGATTTAAAACCCGTTTATTATCGCCGACAAATCGATAAGACTTCTCCTTTTCACAAACAACCATCACACCTAATTATTTTTAAACTATCTCAAACTCAAAAAACCCGAAGCATCAAATTTACCTGTGAGATACAAGAAGGCAATCAAATACCTATTGGACACGCTAATCACCTATAAACAATGAGGCACTTCCATATAAAGCGTTTTACCGAAATCAAAACTTTCACTGCTTAGGACTTCACTTCCTTAGTTACAATTCATATTTAATAACTCAACAGCATCAAACTCTAATAACTCGATCTATAACATGTGTGTAGCAACTGGAAACCCTTTCATGACGAAAGTTGTTTCTTAAAGAATTCTTTAATAACTAATGGTTATCAAAACATGTTTCTTATTGATAAAATTACGAACACTTTCCTATGTAAAAAATTTCTCAAAAACAAATCCCTACTGTTCAAAAAGACCAAGGTATGTTAAACTACAGTATATGGGTAGTTTAAGTTTGAAATAAGGAAAGCAGCAAAATCTTTGGTACAATTAATAACCCAAATCAATTCACTTTTATCATCACAAACACTAACAATATGCCCAAATTCTAAAAACACCGTTGAAGTATAACTCTGAACTGTGTTCTAAATGTAGTCTACTTAGTTACTGTCCTTGCTGCCAAGCTCGGTACGTGGGGTATACCACACGATGGTTACGACACGCATCCTAGAACATTAAGGCAAATCCTTCAGGACTGGCCTTCACTGAGTAAACCAATCTTTCTCGGCAATATGATGAACATGCTCAACTCACTCACACCTGTCTGTAAACACAGATTTTAGTATCATCTCACAATTCCTCCCGCCCTGCCCTTATCATTCAGATCACCTGCTGATTCAGAGGATAACAATCCTGAGCTAAAACCATACAACACCGCAACCACCTTTATCACACAATAGATCTTCCCTCCCAACAACCACTTTTGGTAGTGTTCTGATGCTTATTATTGTCATGTATATGTTATGTTACTTAACTAGTGTTTATGTATGTCTTTTTATGTTTGTTTTTGTTTCTCTTTCGTTTTTTGTCCACCTATACTTTATATTGGAGAACAGTACATGTAATAACCAGTTGTCTAATTGACGTTTGGGTGCTTTTGACAGTACTGAGGATGGAGGACTTGTTATACCTCGAAACGTACTAAAAAACATGAAATTCTTCACGAATGTATAGTCGGCCTATCATACTTATATATATATATAGTATATATATATATCATATATATAGTATATATATATATATAGAAGATATATATATAAAGACCACACAAACAAAACACAACACACATGCTATACAAATATTTACATTTAACCAATATATATACAGATAATATATATATATATATAGTATATATATATCTATATGAATAATATATTATATATTATATATTATATATTATATATATATATATATATATATATATGTGTGTGGGTGTGTGGTGTGGTGTGGTGGGGTGTGTGTGTGTGCTGTGTGTGCTGAAACGTATATATATATATATATATATATATATATACATAATATATAATATATATATATTATTATATTATAATTAATAGTAAAACCCGCAATGGATTGGAACAAACTGACGGGGGCCGTAGACTTTCATCATGACCAGTGATTGCGGCTGCCTCTCCGGCACTGGAATATTTTATAAAAAAGAATAATGACAACCCAGTGATTATAGTGTTACCTTATGTTCAGTTTGCTTTTTATGATTATGTTTAGTTTGCTTTTTATGTTCAGTTTGCTTATCTTGGTGATGAGTGGAATCGCTGATTCTTTTAAGTCTTTTATCTTGTCCTCATTTTTTACTTTTCTCTTCACCCTCTCAACTGCAGGCTGATCTTTCGCCAAGCGAACACTCTCTGCCGCAATTCCCCCATTTTTCCAGTTTTCCGATTTCTTCAGCTTTTCGTATGTTACTGCTTTTTATTCTTCTATTCCTGTACTTTTATTGTTTTACCACTTCTTAATATTTTGGTTATCATTTTATTTTATTAGCTGTATTTAATTGCTTACTGGGAAGTTTTAATCTATATCTCATTCACTGGGAGCGTGCACGGCCTCTACCTTTAAAAGTTGCCGCACATTATACTCGGGGGCATTTTCCCTTACCCTTTTAGGTTTAAACACCTCTCGCTTCGTGTTTGCCCGTGACTGAGAGTGGACTGCTAGGATTTCACCTGGATTTTTGTAAGGTCGAGCCAAAGAGCACATGCCCAATACATTTAAATGAATAAGGAATCTGGTGCATAAATACTGTATATATATCATTTTCTCTTGTTTTGCCGCCCACCCCGTCAGCCGTATTTGTTCATGAGTTCCTGCTATCTGTTTACTCATTTATATATTTTATTCATGAGGTTTTAATTTACCCAGTACTGTTTTTTATGATTTTAAATATTAGACATGTGAGTCAGACTCTGGGGACACAATCAACTCAAAACGATTCTAAAGTCGAAGGTTGGCAGTACTGCAGCCCTACACACTGGATGCCCGCTCACTAGCCAGGGACGTGTAGCAAATTCACGACAATAGAGAATATCGGCAGGAGGAAAAGCCCTGTTCAAGTTGAATTAGGCAGCAGCTTTATTAAGGAGGGTTCAAGCAGTCTGCAGGCGGGGACATCAGCTGAAGGAAAGACAAGCGCGCGGCTGACCAGTCCATCAGATGGCCTGTGTCCACGTGGCAAAAGGGGGGGGCGGTTGTTGTTTGTCCCTGGATAAAGCTAGATGTTGAGGCAGACGCTTAATGAGACTGGGTCTGTCTCGCCAAAAGTATTGCTTATCACAGAGCACAAGGAGCAAGCATAGCGTGCTCACCAGGCACTGGCGTACTAAGGAGATCTACTCTTTCGTCGCCCTCTTCACCCTCTCAACTGCAGGCTGATCTTTCGCCAAGCAAACACCCTCTGCACGCCAAACCTGGCCACACCCAGCTTTCCATCTACCTCGAATATAGATATATATAATACATATAATCATATAGGTATATATATATAATATTATATATATATATATATATATACATATATGTATAAATTTATATATATATAATATATATATAAATATACACACACACACACACACACACACACACACACAACACACACACACACACCACACACAACACATACACACACACACACACAACACACACATACACACACACACCACACACACACCACACACCACACACAACCACACACATACATAGATATATATATCATATATAATATATATATATATATCATATATATATATATGATATATATATCATTCATTATCAGCCAGCCTAAGTCCATCACTGAGTGACAAAAGCTTTTCACATCTTTATATCTTGTTTCCAGTCTTGGGCCTCCAAATTTCTTATTCGTCACGCATATTGTCATTGCTCGACCCTCGGCCTTCTTTATTTATCTATAGTGCAATCTTTTACAGTCTTTGTTATCTCTGTCTGTCTCCGACAAACATGATCTGCCCATTGCCATAGCTTCTTTGATGCTTCTATGTGGAACATGATTCTTAGTCTTTTTCTGTTCATACCTAAGTCGACTTTCAGAATTTCTCTGTCCAAATCAATTTATAGTGCTTGCATTTCCTTTAATGAATCACTGAAAGAGAACAATATCTCCAATATTTACAATAGTACCTTACCTACTCCCTGTCTTCGAATAGATTCAAAATGCCTTTTCATAATCGATGAATGCTATACACAGGGGTTTCCTATATTCATTTATATTTTCCCATATTTAGGTCAGCATGTATATGTGGTCTGTTGTTGAGGATTTACTGCGGAAGCCTGCCTGCTCTTAGTGGTAGAACCAGGCTGGCTGATTTGCGTGTTGTTTCGGACTTTTGTGAACAGTTTGATACATAACTGAAAGGAAGGGCTTATAGGTCGGTAGTTTTTGCAGAGTCGTTTCTATCCTTTTATTTTGAAAAAAATTGATTGTATTTTCCAAGGCTTGGAGTTTTTTCTGTGAGAAGCATTGTTAAAAAGATTAGCATTCTACTGCTGCAATTTCTCCTGCATCTATTATAAGTTATATACTAATTCCATCATCCCCTGGCGTTTTCCCTCTCTTCATGCCTTGAAGCACTCTTTTCTTTTTTTTGGTTGTGATGTTAGGTACGTCTCTAGTCACCGTGTTCGCGTCTATCCGTGGCTGTTCGTTTGTTGTATTAATCCCTATAAAGTCTTCCGTTCTCGTATAATTTCATTCTTATTATATGTCACTTCTCTGTCTGGTTTTTTTACTGCATGCATTTGAAATTCTCCCTATTCCGTGCCTCCTTTTAACTGTTTTCATGCTGGTACCTGAGATCACTGTTTAATTTAATCTGAGTATTGAATTTCCGTACATTTTTTCTTTTCTTTTGATTGTTCAGCTAGTTCTATTTTGTCCCTGTTTGACGATACTTTCATGGTCCTACGTTTTTGCATAAGTTGTTAAGTTTCTACCGAGAACTTACTGGAGCTTTGCTTTATGTTCTTACCGCCTACTTCAAATATAGCTTCCTTTATTATGCCATTGAACTGTTTGTTGATTTGGTCAATGTTGAGACCTTTGAAGAGAAGTGAATACCTGTTTTGGATATAAGGTTAAAGTCTGTCACTCTGGTCTTCAAGTTAGCTAAATTTGGCTGCTGTTTTCGTATGAGTTTGTTCCTTTCCCTTCTGAGGTGTAATTTAATTTGACCTCTGACCATTCTATGATCGCTGCCAACATTCACTTTATTAATAACTTCCACATATTTTACTATATCACATCAACAGAACACATGTCCATCATTTAGTAATTTCTGTTCTAATTTCACAGAGTCCTACAATATTCCAATTTAATGAAAGACAGTTTCGGATTCAGTTCTCATTGTCTTTACATTATATGGGCAAAGGGTCATCAACGTTGGGCGGCCTGTTTTTAACCGGTGATTTTTAGCACATGCCCGGGCGAATCCTGATCAGCCTCAAACCGGGGACCATTTCGCCTCCGGGAAAATGAAGGCGTTGATCTTTTGTACAGTCATGGTTTTTGATTGAGAGGTAGACAGCTGAGTTACCTCCCACCTACTGGCTTAGCCTTATCTTGGTGGGAGGGGGAGTAGTTTAGCCGGGATGCCACTGATAAGCCCCTCCAGCAGGGTTGGCCCTGTCTGGTCTGGACTTATGAGCAGCAACGCACGGTCCTGCTCACTACACCAGGGTATACTTCTGTGAGCATGGGCTTGAGTATCAGAAATGCATATATGTGTGATTATACTTTATACACTAATTTTATTTATGTGTATGTATGCGTAGTGCAGACATAGTTGTTTACCCGCAAATGCCCTAAGTACTACATATATTCATTTTCATGCACATGCACATACAAGCATACACCTTTACATATGCTCCAATGCATATAAAATGCATACATACTCCGACATTATACGCCAACTACACACATGCACTTGATGCACATATATAGACCATAGCACAAATCATATGCGCGATAAACATGTGTATACACAGCACACGTATATAGAAGACAAACTATGACTATACAAGCCTATATATAAATATAAACATACATATTCTTAACTCACACGTGTATGGGCACATGTGTCATAATTAGTGTCCACCCACACATATACAGACAATACAGTACACAACCACCGTACACATAACTAAACACATACACACATATGAATAGATACACATATATTGTGCGATATTACATATCTACGTATAAATGCTTTGCATACACCACCCAATGGAAGTTCACACAAAACACTCATACCACCTGCACGCTTCCGGCATAAGCCATGAGCATCTGCATGAGAACACATAAGCATTCCATTACAATGAGCCCATGCACTATAATATGGATAATTTGTAGACTTGCAGAGGAGGGGTTGAGGGAAGGAGGCGGATAATGTGGAAGAGGAGGATCTAGGACAATGTTGGAATGGGTACGGATGGGGTTTGAGTTAGAAAGGTGATTTTGTATCTGGAAGACTTTTTCTGAGATGTGTCGCATTCCTTGTGTAGTGGGAACGCTGTGTACGTCCACGGTTCCCCTACTATTCTTCGTCTCCCCCTTTTCGAGATGAAGGGCGGCGTTCTCCTCGTCCACGAGTGTCGCAGCCTCGTTACGCCCACTAGGTTGCCCAAAGCCCCTGTTTTTATCCCCGGGGGTGATGATTGCCCGTCAAACGGTGAGGAAGCTGCGGCAACAGAAAAAAACGGGAAGCCACCTGGAGCGACTCACCTGCGCGGCATCGTCACCCGTCCTATGCTTTTATGCTTTGCTGGTGTAAAAGACCTTTATTTTAGTATGTTAATCTTTTTAGTATGTTTTAATAAACATTTTTACATCGTTGTTTAGACGAACCTTGGGAATGAAGACCACCACACAGAAGATGAATTTGCAAAGAAACTTTTAATCTTGATTTACCGTAATCATTTCATCTTAACTTTATATGAATATTTTACATTTTATGTTATATTTTTTACATTTTTTCAATCTTATGAACGATCGTACCATGTACATAATGGTTCTTTTTGACTTATTTTTACTCTTTGTTCAAAGAACTTTTATTCATTTATGAAAATAACCTTTTAAAAGTTATTTAATTATTATGAAAGAAACATTTTAGTGTAACAATGCAAAAATTTTTTATGTGAATTTTTTTTAGAACCAAACTCATTAGCGCGGCGAGGTGACAAGGAAAAGTACCCGGGCCCTTCAATAATGCAGATCGGTTTAGATGTGGTTGTGGCTGCCCACAAGGTAGGTGGTCTCGGCAAAGAGATAGGAATTAAGCTTTTATATGTGAAGAAGCGGTTCTGTCTTTAATGTGGTGTCTCGAGGCCGCTGTTTATTGTTTTTTCTGTTTTTTCTCTGTTTTAGTGTTGCTTTTACTGTGCCGTATTTAGTTTGTCCTGTTTCTTTGTGTTACAAAAATAAATAGATAATATATATACCTTTGATAAGTTCCCCGACTCTATGTAGAAGGAAGGCTGAAAACCTCAAAACATATTCTATTCTAAAGCTAAACGGCAACAATCAAAAACCCTAAGTATAGATGAAGTCGGTACAAGCATCTTCCTCGGTATTCAACACGCCTACCTCCACTTCGGCTAATTTGCACAAATACAATTCACAACATACATTACGTCACACCTTTCCCTCTGTCGCCCTTTTCCACAATTCTCTAACAGTGCATTCCTTTTTAAAACATACACTCGTTTCCGAACGTACAATCGGGTCAGGTGGTGCAGTGACTATTACACCCTTTTAATGAGGCCTGGTGGGGGTGTTGTAATTAATGAAACACAACACCTAACGTTTGATAAACCTAACCAGCGTGCAAACTCGGCCGACCGAGACCAAGGGTCGCAGGGTCAGTGTTATGGTACTCGACTGATGAGGTGCCCATCGCTTAATTATGAGTGAATGAATAGTTTATCTGGCGGATTCCTTCTGTCGAGTATTTGTTGCTTATGGTAACCATGTTACACCACCTGATTTTTGTGACGTAATGTACTTACATCCTGTCGGTTTTGGCAGCCCCTTAGCGAATTACTTGAGGGGAAAACTTTTAATACAAGCAATCACCTGTCCTGTGGGCGGACGTGATGCTTGTAATTCTATAATGATTCGTAGTTTGGGTTTTTCTTTTATGGTGGGGGGTGATTATTGTTATATTATTTGTTGTTTACCGCTCTTTCTATCAATGTGGCAAGCTACCACTTATTTAGTGCGATAATGGAACCTAGCATTCCAGTTGGCACTCCTATGGACTCCTTTTAGTTTAAAAGGTCCACGTATATCATGGTCAAATATTGAAATTTATAGACTTGTGAGACGTTGTGGATTAAAATATGATTTCTATTTTGGTGGAAACTAAGCTTCTGTATACTCCCAAATCTTACTCTTATGAGCACCAGCACAGATCACTTCTCACTCTTAATTTTTAACCACATGTGTGTGTGTGTGTGTGTGTTGTGTGTGTTGTGGTGTGTGTGTGTGTGTGCGTGGTGTGTATGTTTGTGAGTGTGGGCTTGTGTATCATGGCATGAGGTATACATTTATGTAAGTATGTATGTATGCACGTTTATTTAGCCCTGAATTTCTGAGGATGAGGTTGCTAGATAATTAGTTCTTTCATGAAACACAAGTATCCAAGGAGGTTTCGCTAAACCTCAGAAAGAAGAGGAGAACATACTCGCAAGATCAGACCCCGCACCCTCCTCTAATCATGCTTCATTATTACCGCCATGTAGCATTTCCCAGGCGATCAGCAGATACTTCGCAGTGAGAATCCGCCAGCACATCAGCGGGAATAGATAAAATGACTTAATACGAGACAGGCAGCAGCCCGAGAGCAACCCTAACAGTGTTGTAATCGCACACCCTGCAGCAGATGCGATACAGGGCCGTGGTTTCCAGCACAGCACCAGAGAAAATCGAGCTGACATACGTAACCACAGATTCCAACGGCCATTTGGTACATGATAGATTGAAGCTGGACATCTACCGAACTGGAAGAATCAAGAAGTAGTACATGAGGATCTGAAAACAAAAGAGAAAAAACTATGAAGATATGTGTGTGCGTGTTGTGTGTCGTGTGTGTGGTTGTGTGGCGTGTGTGTGTATATATAAAATATATGTATTTATATTATATAATATATATATATATATCATATATATATCTATATATATACATATAATGTATCTATATTATATAATATACATATATGTATACATATCTATATATATATATATATATATATATATATATATATATATATGGTGTGTGTGTGTTGTGTGTGTGTGTCGTGTGTGTGGGTGTGTATATATATATATATATATATATATAATATATATATATATATTATATATTATATATATTAACATATATTATATTTATTATTAATATATATATATATATAGATAGAATATAGGTGTGTGTGTTGTGTGTGTGTGGTGTGTGGGTGTGTGTTATATATATATATATACGATACAATATATATATATAGATATAGATATATCTTATATATTAGATATAGATATATATATGTGTGTGTGTGTATAGATATATATATATATATATATATATTATCATATATATATATGTATATAATATATATATCTATATATAAATATATAAATATATGTATATATATATATAATATATAATATATAAATATATATATATATATCTATGTTCGCCGTGTGTGTGTGTGTGTGTGTGTTGTGGTGTGTGTGTGTGTGTGTGTGCATTAATATAGATTATATAATATATATAAATATATATATATATAGATATATGTGTATATACATAGAATATATATATATATATATAGATATATATATATATATAATATGTGTGTGTTGTACTATATATATATAATTTTTTTTTTTTATATCTATATATATATATATATATCATATACATATATAAATATAATATATAGATAATATATATATATATATATATATAATACTATATATATATATATATATGTGGTGTGTGTGTGTGTGGTGTGTGTGTGTGTGTGTGTGTGTGTGTGTGGGTGTGGGGTGCGTGTACATGCTAATATATACAGACTAGACACACACCACACACCACACATACACACTAATATAAAAATATATATACATATATATATATATTATTATATATTATATATATATATATTATATACATTATATATATATATATGTGTGTGTGTGTTTGGTTGGGTGTGTGTGTGTGCTATGTGTATGTGGATGGTATGTGTATGTGTATGTGTATGTATGTATGTGTTATGTGTAATGTCGTGTGTGTGTGTGTGTGTGTGTGTGTGTGGCTATGTATGAATACATATTATATATTATATGTATACACACACACACACACATATACTTATGTGGTAGTGTGTGTGTGTGGTGTGTGTGTGTGTGTGTGTGTGTGTGTGGTTGTGTGGCGTGGGGTGTGTGTGTGTGTGTGTGTGTGTGTATACACCTCACCCACACAGACACACAACACAACACATACATATATATATATGATACATAAAAGAATATATATATATATAATATATATAAATTATATATACATATATGCGACGCCATAAAAAGATACTTCTTCTTCAGCTCTTAACATTTCTTCAAATTAAATTTTCATTAATTTTCTAATGTACTAGTTATCATTTTAACGGGAAGATTGTCAGAATGATGGTAACTGTCTGAAAAATATAGAGCACGACTTAATTCCAAAGAAAATGAAAAATTTGTTATGGTAAACTTCTAATTTTAGGTGTCCTTTCGTTTCCTGTTGTCTTTTATAATGTTTTGCACGAAATCCCCATACATACATACATACATACATACATACATACACATACACACATACATACATACATATATATGTATATATATATATATATATATATATATATATATATATATATATATATATTATATATATATAACACACACACACACATGTGTGTGTGTGTGTGTGTTTGTGTATAAACACACATACAAATACACGACGCTATTTCAGAAAAAATTACCGATGTGCAACAACTTTCGGAAACCAATGCAAAAGAAATTCTTGTACCAGGATTTTAAAAACAAAATTAGCTGGGAAAGTTTCGGTCTCAGAGTGCAGACAGATTCAGAGAATACAAAATTAATAGAAGTCACAACTGAGTATTGCCTCTTCCAAAATGTAACAGACTGTACCAGGGTAAGAGGGCTAGACAGACCGTCTGTGCTTGACCTAATATTCACAAAGCACAGAAATAATATCGGTAAAAGTGACCATGTAGTAATTAAACTAACATGCTGTCTGAATCATGCAGGAAAAAAAAAAATCGTAAGTAAATAAAGAAAGGGAAAATACAATTACAAAAGAGGTAATTATAGAAGTATTAAAGATTTCCTTGAGGACATAAACATGGATACACTCCTTGACGAAGAGAACCTTGATATACGATGCAAGAAAATGCGAGAACAAGCAGCTCCTCTGGAAAATGTTAAGAAAAAATAGCCCTCAAGTTTGAAAGGCATGAAGTAGGAAAAAGTGAATATACTGAAACCATGAGGGAAGCGAAATTAAACATTGAAAAGGATCTGATCAATAAAAGTACAAATTGAACTAAAGCTCTTTTTTGCTACACTAAAAGTGGATATGAAAGTCGTGCCACCGAAAACAATAACACTGTTTATACTACAGAGAAGTGTGAAATCCGTAATGAGAAATTGCAAACAGTGTTTGTTCACGACCCATATTTTGAAATGGCAAGTAACCGTACAAATGTAAATCAGAATATCGAAAATATCACACTCAAAAAGAATAAAATAAGAGATCTGGTAAAAGGGTTAGGCAAGAACTAGGTTCTTAAGAAATGTGTCGAATAACTACCAGTATGTTAATAAATTAAAACCCCCGTTTTGAGACAAGGAAAATACCAAAAGATTGTAACCTCACTGATGTTATATAAGAGCGATGACAAACAAAGCCTTCTAAATTATAGACCAGTTTCGTTAACCAGTGTAGTATATAAGCTGTTAGAAAGGATAATTCGGAAACAGTGGAGTGTTGTACTTCACGATATGAAATCAAATAAGTAATTTAGTTTCAAAGAAGGATTGTCATGTGTTACAAATATCCTCTGTTTTTTTGTGACAGAGTTTCTGAAATATTACAAGAAAGAGTACGCTGGGGGCTGTTATACTTAAGCTTTAAAATTTGGTAGCAAGGTATCCACAGAAGACTGTTGTGAACTAAATATAACGCAGTATTAAATCCAGCAGATAGGTTTACACACACTAGGGCTCGCCAACATTCGTGTATGTGCCGAAGATATGGTAACAGATCATACAGCCATTCATAAGGACCTACAGCAGTCTAGAGTATGGAGCAGTGGTATGGGGTCCACAGCTACGAAGATAGCTACAAAAATAGGAATACTGCTTTGGAGAAAGAAGAGAAGAGGCAACATGATCATGCATTTCAATATATTACAGGAGAAAGAATTAGACAAAGATGATCTTATATTTGTGTACAAAGCGGGACGAGACAGACACACATAAACAGAAAAATAGTCGCGAACAACATATCAACAAGTTCATTCCAGTCGCATCACTCTTTAAACGTGAACACCTTTGCCACTACCTTTGTATTCCCCCCCCCCCCAAAAAACAAAAAAAAAAAATAATTATAATTTAAAATATTGCAGACGGAACCTTATGGAGCTTGCTCTATACATAAACATTTTAAGTATAATATCAATCTATCTATCTATCCTATCTCTCTCTCCTCTCCTCCGTCTCCCTCTCTCTCTCCTCTCGATATCTCAGTCCTCTCTCCTCTCTATATATATATATATATATTAATATATATATATATATATATATATATATATATATATCATATATATATATATAGCAACATATATATATATTATATATATAATATATATATATAATATAATATATATATATATATAATATATATATATATGCACGCACACACCACACACACACACAACACTCACAACAAACACCACACCTCACCCACACACACACACCCACACATATATATATATATATATATATATATATATATAAATATTCTATATTATATATGATATATATTATGTTTGTGTGTGTGTGTGTGTGTGGGTGGGTGGTGTGAGTTTGATGTGTGTGTGTGTGTGTGTGGCGTGCATATATATATATATATATATATATATATATATATATATATATATATATATATATATATATATATATATATATTGTATATATATATGATATTATATATATATATATATATCTATATATATAATATAGTATATATATTAATATGAGAGAGAGAGAAGAGAGAGAGAGAGAGAGATAGGATAGCTTCGATAGATAGATATTATACTTAAAATGTTTATGTTATAGAGCTAAGCCATCATCGGTTCCCGTCTGCCAATATTTAAATTATATTATGATTTTTTTTTTTTTTTTTTTTTTTTATAATACAACGTTATTTTGCAAGTTTTGTTTCAGGTTTTCAATAGTTTATGACTGGAAACTGACTTTTTGATATTTTTCTTCCTCTTTTTCTTTTTACTGTGTCTTCTCGTCCCTCTTGGTACACAAATTATAGATCTCTTTGTCTAATTTCTTTTTCTTCTTAATATAGTTGAAGCTGCATGTCATGTTGCTCTTTCTCTTCTTTCTTCCAAGCAAGTAAAAATTCCTATTTTTTGTACCTATCTTCGTAGCTGTGACCCCTACCACTTCTCCATACTCTAGACTGCTGTATGTCCTTATGATGGCTGTAATGATCTTTACCATAATCTTCGCCACATAAACACGAATTGTTGGGCGAGCCCTAGGTGTGTTTTACCTATCTGCTGGATTTAATACTGCGTTATATTTTCACAACAGTCTTCTGTGAGATACCTTACCAAATTTTAAAGCGTAAGTATAAACAATCCACCCAGCCGTCTCTTTCTTGTAATATTTCAGAAACTCTGTCACAAAAAAACAGAGGATATTTGTAACACATGACAATCCTTCTTTGAAACTAAATTACTTATTTGATTTCATATCGTGAAGTACAACACTCCACTGTTTCCGAATTATCCTTTCTAACAGCTTATATACTACACTGGTTAACGAAACTGGTCTATAATTTAGAAGGCTTTGTTTGTCATCGCTCTTATATAACATCAGTGAGGTTACAATCTTTTGGTAGTTTTCCTTGTCTCACTGGATTTCTAATTATTAACAATAACGGATAGTTATTCGACACATTGCTTAAGAACCTAGTTCTTGCCTAACCCTTTTACCAGATCTCTTATTTTATTCTTTTTGAGTGTGATATTTTCGATATTCTGATTTACATTTGTACGGTTACTTGCCATTTCAAAATATGGGTCGTGAACAAACACTGTTTGCAATTTCTCATTACGGATTTCACACTTCTCTGTAGTATAAACAGTGTTATTGTTTTCGGTGGCACGACTTTCATATCCACTTTTAGTGTAGCAAAAAAGAGCTTTAGTTCAATTTGTACTTTTATTGATCAGATCCTTTTCAATGTTTAATTTCGCTTCCCTCATGGTTTCAGTATATTCACTTTTTCCTACTTCATGCCTTTCAAACTTGAGGGCTATTTTTTTTCTTAACATTTTCCAGAGGAGCTGCTTGTTCTCGCATTTTCTTGCATCGTATATCAAGGTTCTCTTCGTCAAGGAGTGTATCCATGTTTATGTCCTCAAGGAAATCTTTAATACTTCTATAATTACCTCTTTTGTAATTGTATTTTCCCTTTCTTTATTTACTTACGATTTTTTTTTTTCCTGCATGATTCAGACAGCATGTTAGTTTAATTACTACATGGTCACTTTTACCGATATTATTTCTGTGCTTTGTGAATATTAGGTCAAGCACAGACGGTCTGTCTAGCCCTCTTACCCTGGTACAGTCTGTTACATTTTGGAAGAGGCAATACTCAGTTGTGACTTCTATTAATTTTGTATTCTCTGAATCTGTCTGCACTCTGAGACCGAAACTTTCCCAGCTAATTTTGTTTTTAAAATCCTGGTACAAGAATTTCTTTTGCATTGGTTTCCGAAAGTTGTTGCACATCGGTAATTTTTTTCTGAAATAGCGTCCGTGTATTTGTATGTGTGTTTTATACACAACAACACACACACCACACATGTGTTTGGTGGTGTTGTTATATATATATAATATATATATATATATATATATATATATATATATATATATATATATACATATATATGTATGTATGTATGTGTGTATGTGTATGTATGTATGTATGTATGTATGTATGTATGGGGATTTCGTGCAAAACATTAATAAAGAAAAAAAGGGAAACTGAAAGGACTACCTAAAATTAAGACAGTTTACCATTACAAATTTTACCATTTTCTTTGAAACTAATCGTGCTCTTAAAGGTTTAAAGCAGTAACCATCATTCCTGACAATCTTCCCGTTTAAAATGATAAACTAGTACAATATAGAAAATTAATTGAAAATTAATTAAGAATGTATAAAGAACCTGGAGAAAGAAGTATCTTTTTTTAAATGGCGTTCGCCATATATATATTATATATAGCTATATATAATCTATATATATATATATATATATGTATATATATATATATATATATATGTATGTGTGTGTTGTGTGTGCTGTGGGTGTGTGTGTATACCACACACCCACACAAACACACCACACACGACACACACACACACACACGCACACACCCAACACACCACACACACACACACACACATATATTATGTGTGGTGTGTGTGCGTATACATATATAAATATATATATAATTGATTATTCATACATATACACACACACACACACAGTAAGACACACACACACACTACATACACATACACATACACATCCACATACACATACACATACACAACACATACACATATCCACACACACACCACACCACAACGACACAAGCCGACACACACATATATATAAAAAAAAAATATATATATTATAATATATATTATATATTATATTTATATGTATATATATATATATATATGTGTGTATTGTGTGTGTGTGTGTGTCTATGTATGTATATAATGTACATGTACACACGACACACACACACACACACCCACACACAGTCACACACACACACAAACACACACACACACACACGACAACACACACACACACATATTTATATATATATATATATATATATATATATATATATATATTTTATATATATATATATATATATATTTATTATATGTATAGTATATATATATATATATATATATATATTAGTAATAGATATAATATACACACACACATATATATATATATATATATATATATATATTATATATATATCTATATATATATATCTACCACCCACACACACACACACACACCCACACACACACACACACACACACGCACATATATAATATAGATATATATATATATATATATATATATATAGATATATATATATACTATATAGCATATATATATATATATATTTATATATATTACATATATATATATATATATATATATATTATATATATATATATATATATATATACATATATATAATATATATATATATTATAATATATATATATATATATATTTATATATATATATATATATATATATATATATATATATATATAAATACATATATGTATATATACACACACACACACACACACACACACACACACACACACACACACATATCTTCCATAGTTTTTTCTCTTTTGTTTGTTCAGTCCTCCATGGACTACTTCTGCTTCTTCCAGTTCGGTAGATGTCCAGCTTCATCTACATGTACCACCATGGCGTTGGAAGTCCTGTGGTGACGGATGTCAGCTCGATGTTCGCTGATCCTGGTGCTGAAACCACGGCCTGTATCGCATCTGCTGCAGGGTATGCGATATACAACACTGTTAGGGTTGCTCTCGGGCTGCTTCCTGTCTCGTATTAAGTCATGTATCTATTCCCCGGATGTGCTGGCGATTCTCACTGGCGAAGTATCTGCTGATCGCCTGGGAAATGCTACATGGCGGTAATATGAGAGCATTATTAGAGGAGGGTGCGGGGTCTGATCTTGCGAGTATGTTCTCCGCCTTCTTTCTGAGGTTTAGCAAGAAGCCTCTGGGATACTTGTGTTTCATGAAAGAACTAATTATATAGGCAACCTCATCCTCAAGAAATTCAGGGCTAAATACATACATGCATACATACATACTTACATAAATGTATACCTACATGCATAGATACACAAGCCCACACGCACACACACACACACGCACACACACACACACACACACACACACACACACACACATGTGCTAAAAATTACGAGTGAGAAGTGATCTGTGATAGTGCTACATAAGAGGAAGATTTGGGAATATACAGAGCTTATTTTCCAACCAAAATAGAAATAATATTTTATCCAAACGTCTCACAAGTCTATAAAATTCAATATTTGACCATGAATACGTGGACCTTTTAAACTAAAAGGAGTGCCATAGAGTGCCAACTGGGAATACTAGGTTCCATTATCGCACTAAATAAGTGTGAGCTTGCCACATTAGATAGAAAGAGCGGTAAAAAAAAAAATATAATAATAATCACCCCCCACCAGAAAAAGAAAACCAAACTACGAAATCATTATAGAATGACAAGCATCACCTGTCCCCACAGGACAGGTGATGCTTGTATTAAAGTTTCCCCTCAAGTAGATTCGCTAAGGGGCGGCCAAACCGACAGGATGTAAGTACAGTACATCACAAAATCAGGTAGGTATAACATGGTTACCATAAAGCAACAAATACTCGACAGAAGATCCGCCAGATAAACTATGCATTCACAAAGCATAATTTAAGCGATGGCACCTCAGTCGAGTACCAGACACTGACCCTGCGACCCTTGGTCGCGGTCGGCCGAGTTTGCACGCTGGTAGGTTTAGCAACGTTAAGGTGTTGTGTTCATTAATTACAACATCCCCCCAGGCTCATTAAAAGGGTGTAAATGAGGTCACTGCCACCACCCGATTGGTACGTTCGGGAACGAGTGTTATGTTGTAAGAAGGAATGCAATGTTAGAGGAATTGTGGAAAGGAGCGACAGTGGTGTGCGTATGTATGTGTGTGAAGTGTAGTTGTGCAAATGAGCCGAAGTGAGGTAGGCGTGGTTGAAATCCCGAGGAGAGGCGTGTACAGATGCTTCATCTATACTTTAGGGTTTTTGATTGTTGGCCGTTTAGCTTTAGAATAGAATATGTTTTTAGAGGTTATCAGCCTTCCTTCTTACATAGAGTCGGGGACTTATCAAAAAGGTATTATAATATTATCTATTTATTTTGTAACACAAAGATAAAACAGGACAAAACGAAATACGGCACAGTTAAAGCAAACACTAAAACAGAAGACAAAAAACAGAAAAAACAATAAAACACGAGACACACATTAAAAACGAGAACCGCCTTCTCTCACATATAAAGCTTAATCACTTATCTCTATTGCCGAGACCACCTATCTTGGGCACCACAACCACAGTCAAACCGATCGCCTTCTTGAAGGGCCGGGGGGGACTTTCCTTGTCCCCTCGGCCCGCGAAACTGATTTTTGGTTCAAAAAATCCCCAAAAAAAAAATTTGCATTGTCAAAAAATTTTCTTTACATAAAAATTAAAAAAATTTTTTAAAAGGTTATTTCAAAAAATGAAAAAAGTTTTTTGAAAAAAAAATAGTAAAATAATAAAAAAAAACCATTATGAATGGTAAGTCTTTTCAAAAAAATGTAAAAAAAAATGTAAAAAAATAAAAATAAAATGTAAAATTTCATATAAAGTTAAGATGAAATGATAGGGTAAAAAAGTTTAAAAAATTTTTTCTTTGAAAAATTCACTTCTTGTGGTGGTTCTTTCCCCAAGGTTTTTAAAAAACACGTTTGTAAAAATGTTAAAAAACATACAAAAATATTAAAACATACTAAAATAAAAAGCTAACCCCAAAGCAAAGCAAAAAAACATAAGGGACGGGTGACCGGGCCCCGGCAGGTGAGTCGCTCCAGGTGGCTTCCCTTTTTCTGTTGCCGCAGCTTCCCACCGTTGAGGGGCATCCCACCCCGGGGGAAAAAAACCAGGGGCTTTGGGGCAACCTAGGGGGCGTACGAGGCTGCACCCTCCGGGGAAAACGGGGAGGAACCCCCGCCCTTTCATCCAAAAAAGGGGGAGACGAAGAAAGTGGGGGGACCGGGGGGGGCGTACACAGGCGGCCACTAAAAAAGGAAGCGACACCTCTCAGAAAAGCTTCCAGATAAAAAATCACCTTCAAATCAAACCCCATCCGTACCCTTTCCCAACATTGTCCTAGACCCCTCCTTTTTCCACATTATCCGCCCCCCTTCCCCCTAACCCTCCTCTGCAAGTCTCAAATTATCCTATTATAGTGCTGGGCTATTGTAATGGAATGCTTATGTTTGCTCATCAGATGCTCATGCTATGCAGGGAAGCGTGCAGGGATGATGTTTTTGTGAAGTGCCCTGGGGGGTGGTATGCAAAAAAAGGGAAATTTTTAAAAAGGGAATTGTTATCTATACTATATGTGTAATTTTCATATGGTGTTTTATGTTTTATGGTGTAGTGTGGGTTTGTACGTGTATGTATGTTTTGTGGGGGGGACACTAATGTAAAACACATGTGCCCAACACGTGTGAGTAAGAATATGTAGGGTTTATTTTTATATATGTATGTATAGTATAAGTATGCTTCTATATACGTGGGCTGTGTATACACATGTTATGCGCATATGATGTTGCATAGTTTTAAAATTTTTGTGCATGAAAAGTGCATGTGTGTATTGCTTTTATAATGTCGGGTATTATGTTTTTTATATGCTTGGGCATTGAAAAGGGTTTTTATGCTTGTAGTGCATGTGCATGAAAAAGAATATATGAGTTTAGGGGATTTTCGGGGAAAAAACTATGTCTGCATACGCTACATACACATAATAAAAATTTGTGTATAAATATAAACACACAATATGCATTCTGATACTCAAACCCCTGCTCACAAAGTATACCCCGGGTAGTGAGCAGGACCGTGCGTTTTCTGCTATAAATCCAGGACCGACAGGGCCAACCCCGCTGAGGGGTTTCAGTGGCTCCCGGCTAAACTACTCCCCCCCCCCAAGATAAGGTAAGCCAGTGGTGGGAGGGAAATAGCTGTTTACCTCTCAATCAAAAAAAATGACTTTTCAAAAAGAGAACGGGCCTTCATTTCCCCCGGGGCGAATGAAACCCCCGGTTTTTGGGGGCGATCAGGATCGCTCGGAGAGTGTGTAAAAAAAAACGGTTTAAAACAGGCCCCAAGTTTTATGACCCTTTGCCCCTATAAGTAAAAACAATGGGGAAATGAATCCAAACTGTCTTTTTGTTTAAAAATTTTGGAAAATTTTTAGGACCGTGAAATTGAACAGAAATTATAAATGGGGAATGTGTTCTGTTGATGGAATAGAAAATATGTGGAAGTTATTATAAAGTGATGTTGGCAGCGATATAGAATGGCAGAGGTCAAAATTAAATTTCACCCCCAGAAGGAAAGGAAAACTCATACGAAAACAGCACCCCAATTTTGCTAATTTGAAGACCAGAGTGACAGATTTAACCTTTTATCCAAAAAAAGGATTTACTTTTCTTCAAAGGCTCAAAAATGGGCCAAATCAACCAAAAAAAGTTCAATGGATAATAAAGGAAGCTATATTTGAAGTAGGGGGTAAGAACATAAAGCAAAGCTCCAGTAAGTTCTCGGTAGAAACTTAACAACTTATGCAAAAACGTAGGACCATGAAAGTATCGTCAAACAGGGACAAAATAGAACTAGCTGAACAATCAAAAGAAAAGAAAAAAAAAGTACGGAAAATTTAAAATCAGATTTTTAAATTAAAAAAGTGATCTCAGTACCACATGAAAAAAGTTTTTAAAAGGAGGGGGAATAGGGAGAATTTCAAATGTATGCAGTAAAAAACCAGACAAAAGAAGTGACATAAATAGAAAAGAAATTTACGGAAGGAAGATTTATAGGGATTTAAAACAACAAACGAACAGCCACGGATAGACGCGAAAACCGGTGACTAGAGACGTACCTAACATCACAACCAAAAAAAAGAAAAGAGGGGCTTCAAGGCATGAAAAGGGGGGGAAAAAAGCCAGGGGGTGATGGAATAGTATATAATTATAAAAGATGCAGGAGAAAATTTCAGCAGTAGAAATAGCTAATCTTTTTTAAAAAAATGCCCCTTCTCACAGTAAAAAAACCAAAGCCTGGAAAAAAACATCAATTTTTTTTTTAAAAAAAAAAAGGGGGGTAAAAAAGATCTGCA
>NC_051425.1:139556-147056 GCF_015228065.2 Penaeus monodon | reverse complement strand
AGGCTGGGGAAAAAGATCCGATACTTGTCTATATTTTCTTTTTTCTGTTTTTTTTATTGTCTACGCAACAGAAATTTTAAATTATTAAAAACCCCTTACTTTTTTTTACTGTATTCATATCAGCTCGCCCTTTTGGGCCCCCTTTGTCTATTCATTTGTTGATTCTTTGTTTAAAAAATTTTTCGGGATTTTGATGTTAAAAATTCCTAAAAAAAAAAATTTCCCAAGGGAATCTTACTAGCCCTGCTGCAATAAATAACTTCTCTTTGCTATTTCTCTTACATATTCAGTCAATCTAATCTATGCCCTGTGGCAGTAAACTCGGCTATTCTCCCCCCTTTTCCCACCGATTTCCCCTGGGTATTTTAATTTCTTCTTACAAAAGGGTTTGCAGGTGTGAATTTAATTTTTTCCCCCTTTTTTGCATGTCTATGTAGCTCTTGCCCAGTCCAAAATAAGAGTAAATAACATATCACCGAGACTGTCCATGTTTTTTATTTATTTTAAGTTGTTTCCATTGAGTTTTATTTCGCACATTTCCTTTTTTTTTTGTACTCTTGTACTCTTATTATTGTCATTGTCATTATTGTTATTTCCATTGTTATATTACTATTACTCTGATTATAATGATGATAATGATATCAATAAAAGTAAAAATGAGGATAATGAAAATGATGGTGGTGATAATGGTGATAATGTTTTTATTAATGTTACACTGATAATAAGATTGAGACACTAATAATGTTGATGCTGATACAGCTAATAAAAAAAGGAAAAATGCCAGTTCTTGATCTAAAAGTTCACTACGGCTAAGTAGCGGTATATTTTATCAGGATTATTTTACGAGGCAGCATAACTTCCCCAAAAAGGTATTCATACTTGAGGTCCCCCCATAGCATGGGAGATTGCAGAAATAAATGCGTTATTATTTGTAATGCATAAAAACCCAATTCTTGGTACTGAAATATTTTTACTGGATTTTCGATATGAGAAATATATGATCCATAACTGAGAATATAGATGTAAATAACGGCAATGATATTCTCACGTATCAACATTTATGTACATAGTACAAGTTTGCGTGTCCAGGGAATGGACTAGAGTGGGTTCAGGTCTTCCAGTACCTTGGGTAAGGATTGACCACACCCTCTCCTACCAAAAGGAGGTCCAGTAGCGGGTTGACCGAACCAAGGCAAGACTGTTTGTCATAAGAGCAATGATCGGGAGACACATAGAAGCAAGACACAAGTACTAAGATCAATTCTATGTACATACTGTCTGTCCCATTGTAGACTATGCATCTGTCGCTCTGATTGCTGCAAAGCCAAGACTAAGAGAAAAAACTGGAGACAGTCCAATATGAAGATGCCAGGATCCGGGGGTACCCTAAATTTCCTAAAACCATCGTTTTTTGGAGGCAACCTTCTTCCCCTGGACTACTGAATTGATCTAACGACAGCACAGTTCTTTTCTAAGGTCATCCAGGCACCCAGAAACACGTACATCAGACAAAAGTACGGGGACCCTGGGAAACTAGTTTAAAGGGCTTTTTGGGGAAACAACCCCGGGGTGTTAAAAATACAAAAACTACTTTTTAAAGGGTATGGACTCCCCCCCCAAAAAAAAGATTCAAATTTATTGAAAAATCCCTCATCACCACACACACACACAACACCCCCCACACCACACCCCCACACATAAATATATAAAATATATATAATATTATAAATATATTATATATAAAATTATATATAATATATATTTTAATATTAAAATGGTTATAAAATTTTAAAAATTTTATATAATTATATATAATATGTGTGTGTGTGTGTGGGGGGGTGTGTGTGTGTGGTTTTGTTTTGTGTGTGTGTTGCCCCGTGTGTGTTGTTTTGTGGGGTGCGAGTGTGTGTGTGGTGTGTGCGCGTGGTGGGGTGTGTGTTTTGGGGTGTGTGTGTGTGAGTAAAGTGAGTGTGTGTGTGGGGGTGTGTGTGTGTGGTGTGTGTGTGTGGGGTGTGTGGGGTGGTGTGTCTGTGTGTACAATTTTTTTACACACGTGTGTGGGGTGTGTGACATACATACATTCTACTATATATTATGCATAAAAATTTATATATATCGGCCCGGGGTAAGACAATAAATTGCCCCCCCGGGGGTTCCCCCTTGAACAAGGGATAGCACCAATTACCCCCTATACCGGGGTTTTTCGGTGAAGCTTTTCGGCAGAAGGGCAGTGGAATCTGGTGAAAACCCCTTTCAGTTCTACTGATATTGGTTTTTCCCCAAATAATAGTCTGGCGTATTACAGGGAAACTGTTTTAAAGGGGCAAGATAGTTCCTCCTATTTTATTTTGGAAAGACTGCGGTTGAAAAGGGACCGGGGGAAATTCCCACCCCAACTTTTTTTTTTTTCCTGCCCAAACCTCTACCCCAAATGATTAAATACAAAAAATTAAATTCATACCACATCGCCCGTGCGTGGGTTAAAGGGGCGGGGTTTTTCAGGGGGAAACCCCGGCGACAATTTTAAGTAGCATCGGGGAAGATAAAGAAGATAAAAAAAACCCTGCCCAAATTAAGAAAAAAATTTAAAAAATTTGGGAACGTGGAACGAAAGGGAAAAAAAAGAGATGGGAAAATTTAAAAATACTGTCTGAAAAGAAAGGGAAATAGATACAACATTCAATTGGGAAAATAATTGGGGACCAATTGGAAAGTAAGGGAAAATTTCAAAACTAAAAAAAACAAAAAGGGTTCACGGAGTTGCTATGATTCTCACGAAAAAAACTGCTAGCCCTAATTGGGTACCCCCAAATAAAGGGAACCCGCTTTTTTAAAAGTCAAATACAAGCAAAACCTCAAAACTTGTTTTATACAATAAAAACCGCACCAACCAAATTGCAAGTGTAAAGGGAAAGGGAAAAATTTTTTAAACACTTCCAAGATACTTTAAGACACAATCCCTAACAGAATGTAAAAGTAATCATGGGAGACCTCAAAGCCCAAAATAGGAAAAAATGACAAAAAAATGGGTACCTGTGGAAAATTCGGCTTGGAGATAAAATGAAAGAGGTAAAGATTTTATTTAAATTTTGTAGTACAAATAATCTAGTTAACCAAACATCGTTCCAAAACCACCCAAGACACTTTTAAAACGTGGGGTTTTTAAACCCGACAAAAGAACACGCAACCCAAATTGATACATTTTGGGTGAACCAAAAAAAGGAAAGTTGCATAAAAAAAAAGCCAAGGGCATGACCTTTTTGCCACTGCAAAAGTGCCACCAAAATACTAAAATATCGATTTAAAATAGACTCAAAAGATGGAGCGTCCCCAAACCCCCTTTTAAATCTCGACTTTCAAAAAATCTTGATAACAGTTTTCAAAAATTTCAGGTCAAACAAATTTTAAATACTCAATCAAAGGGAAAATGATTTAAAAACCAAAAAGAGTTTGGGAAGAAGGAAAAAAACTCTTGCGACCCCCGGGTTAAGAAACTATCGCCCAAAAAGGGAAAAAAAGGGCAAATTCCCCCTGGGTAAACTGAAAAAAAAATAAGTTAAATTTTAAACAAGATTTCCTAAAATCAAAAGGGGATCAATAATCCAGTTGAAAAGTAATTTTCAAAAAACAAAAAAACAAAAATTCAAAGATTATTTCGACAAGATAAGGGAAAAAAATTTAAATGACAAAGCCAGAGAATTAAAATGTTCTACAAATAAACCCAAATAAAGAACTCCCACCAAGGATACAAACCCTCCAAAGAAAATTTAAAACCCACAAAGGGAAACCCCCCCTTAAAACAAACTGAAGATGGACTTTTTATTAAAGGAAAAAAAGGAAAGATAGATGGAATCCAAAAATTTTTTCCAACCTATACAAAAAAAATAAAGATCTAACAACAAAATTAATTAGATCAATGACAGCGAAGTGAACCACCAACCCCCGCTAGACGAAGTTATAAAGCCATAAAAAAAAAGGAAAAACACGAGCCGGGGAATTTGAGGAAAAAACAAAAAAAGAAATAATCAAAAAGGGTGGCGAAAATGGGTTTAATACTTTTACAAACTTTTTTAAAAAAATAGGAATAAAAGAAAAGGGGCCCGAAGATGGGAAAACGTCTTTTCCTCCTATACCAAAAAAAGGGGACGCACTCCAAACCCAAAAATAACAGGACAATTGCATTAATAATTTAAAAAGCAGCAAAATTTTTTTGAAAAATTTGCTGAAAGAATGAAGTTTAAGGGTTTAAGAGAAGAAAAATTTCAGACGAACAAGCCGGTTTTCGCCCTGGAAAAAGGGAAACCCGAAACCAGATTTTAAAACTAAAAAGGGTTTATAAAAGAAAAAAAGAGAACATCAAAATTTACCCTTATACCTATGTTTTTATCGATTATTTGAAAGCTTTTGATTTCGTTTATCAAAAATCCTCTGGGAAAAATTTTTAATGATATGAAATTTCCCAAAAAACATCAAATTTAAAAAAATAAAAACCATTTATACCAAAACAAGCAACTGAAGAACCACTTTTTGGGGGTTTAAAAGAAAGTTCTAAAATAAAACAAGGGGGTGCGACAGGTTTCGTTTTTGTCCCGCAAACCCCTTTAAAATATTTTGAAGCAAATTTTGAGAAATGGCTTGGAGGGAAATTTTTAAGGAACTGTAGAGTTGGAGGATAAAAAATATTTTAAAACTAAGGTACCCCCGATGATATAGTTTTTTGGTTTCCAGCAGTATCACTGAACTACAACCCAAATCTAGATAAAATTTTTGAGAAGAAAACGAAAAAAGGGTGGGGTTGTTTTTTTAATGCCAAAAAAACTAAGATCCCTGAAGATTCCCCAAAATAACCGGCAATATACAATGATAACATGTTACAGCCCAAAGGAATGGTTTTTGGGGAAAAGTGAAAAAGTTCACCTATCTTGGGGGCTGTTTTTAAATAATAAATATGAAATTTTTCACCGGGGATAAAAAAAAGAATTACCATTGCCAAAACCCCCCCAGTTTTCTCTCAATAAAAATCTGGAAAAACCCAACATTAAACCCTTTCGACAAAGCTGAGGTTATTGGGAAATCTTAGTTTTCCCCTTTCATCATATGGATCGAGTGTTTGGGGGTTTAAGTGATAGACAAGGGAAAAAAACCCAAAAGTTTTTAAATGTGGTGTTATAGCCCATACTGCGTATTAGTGGGCAAAAGAGAAGACGAATGATGAATGTGAGAAAAATAAATTATAAAGACCCCGGGTTTGGAAAAATTGAACAGGAGGGAAAATTTAAAAATTTTTTGGTCATGTGAGAGAAGTAAAAAATATTTAGAAAGACTTGCTGACAGGGATGGTAATGGGAAACGAGGGAAAAGGCAAAAAGAAGGGCAAACTTTAGGGGACAACCCCCCAAAAATTTTGCGGTTTTTCGAGGGAAAAAGGGAAAAAAAAGCCAAAATCGAGTTTTTGTGGCGAAGGATGGTGGGGAAAAGGGCCACGGTGCTTTAAACATGAGTACCGGTTTTTTTGAGAGGGTGAAAAATATATATAATATATATATATATATATATTTTATATATATATTATATATATATAACATAATAAAACACACCACTTCCCTTTTAAAAATATATATAATATATATAATATATAAATATATATAATTATTTTACAAATTTTATAAATAATATATATATTTATATAATATAATAATTATATATAATATATTAATATGGGGGGTTATATATATATATATATATGTATAAAATTTATAAAATATATAAAATATATATTTTATTTAGATATATAGATATTATAATATAAAAGATTTTTTAAATAATAATATATATAATTTATATATATATTTTATATATATAAAATAAAATATATAAAATATAACCCAATATATATTTATTTTTCCCCAATCTTCTTTTACCCCTTTCCCACTTTTAAAGGGGGTTGGAAGTTTATATATTTGCCCGATTATCCAAATCTAACTACTGTTAGCAGACGAGACAGCCTGGATCTCCCATGTGTTCCATCTGCTGGCTTCCTCCGGAGGCTGCTACACGGCGCGAGCAGGAGGAAGACTCAGCGCACCCCGAAAATTTGGGGGGGCAAGCCTCCTTCGGCGGTCCTCGGGGCCCTTTTGGGCCCCTGCGTGAGGGTGCAAAAGCTTCGCGTCGGGAAAGACCAAAAGTTTTTTTTTAGGGGGTTAAGGTGTTTACTGGTTTACAGTGATTATGAATTAACTTGTGGCGGATTGTAATATTGGGCATTTGTATGTCATGTGTGTGTGTTGGGGGGTGTCTTTTTTTTGGGCCCTTAAAAATTGTCATTTGGAAAATTTTTAAAATTTAATTTTCTCTCTCTCTCCCTCCCCCTCTCCTATCTCTTTCCCCTCCCCCCCTTTTCTCCTCTTTCTCTCTCCTTTCCCCTCCTTTTTTTCCCCCTTTCCCCCCTCTCTCCTCTCCCTTCTCTCCCCTTTTCTTTCCCCCCCTCCCCTCTTTTCCCCCCTTCTCTTCTCTCTCCCCTCCTTTTCTCTCTTTTTCTCTCTCTCTCTCTCTCTCTCTCTCTCTCTCTCTCTCTCTCTCTTTCCTCTCTCTCTCTTCCCCCTCTTTCTCCATTTTAGGCATTTTTTGGTCCCAATACGAGAGAAAGATGGTTGTTACTCTCAAGCAGCCAATTCATGGATCTTCTGAGTCCTTTTTTCCTGCCACTTAATAGTAAGGTAAGAACTTTTCCTACCAGAGTAATTATGTGAATATTAGCACGGATACCATATTTGATATAATTGCATTTACATCTCAGTGTAAGTACACATGGGAAATAAAAATAATAAGTTAATAAAGATGTATTCCAGTAAATATCCCGAAAGGTTTTCCTTGAAAGGTCGCAATTGTAAATTTTACAACTGACGGAAAACTCGCAAACATCTGGGAAGCTTACCAAGTCTCGGAGCTGCATGAGCAGCGATTTACTCCCGTGGGAAGCTGGGAGAATATCAGTCAACGTAAGCAGAAATTATTCGACAAAGGATACGCGGACATTAGTGAACTTGCGCCTGTCGAGAGCTCACTGCCCAGTTCCCCTGCGGTTTCTGGGTTTTCCATTCCACGGGACGTTGAAGTGAGGAGGAAGGACATGAGGTTTGGTTCTCTGGAAGGGCCTGTAGACGACCCCTTCTTGAGACGGCAAGATCTGACGGGGCTCCATCTCACTTGCACAACTATTACGGTGAGAAAATACGAGGGATCAGGATAAGCTGTGTAGGAATGATTACACAGAGTCTTTTCATGTGTCATACAGTAATTAATGAATTGAAGTAAAATGTACAAAGAGAGTGTGCAATTGTCTTTATTTTGTTATTCTAATTTTGCTTTCAGTAGCCAATTAGCTAAAGGGAAGTATATCTTAACACAAGACACTTTATTATTCATATTTACCGTTAATGAATTACTTTAAGGCATAAGAAATTCATAGAGAACGTTAAAAAACTTAAACATGGATATCAT
>NC_051425.1:122056-132056 GCF_015228065.2 Penaeus monodon | reverse complement strand
GACCGTCCAACGAGGACTACATGTGGAGTGTGTACACGAAGCAGTTCGAACCTGGCGTGTGGGCGGCCATGGTGGTCGTCGTGGCAGCGGCGGTGGTATGCCTGCGCCTCGCGTCTCGCCCTTCTCCCCGTCAGCAAAATGCGACTCTCTCCGACTCCGCTTTCACCGTCCTGGGTTTTGTGTTCGGACAAGGTGAGGAGTTACTGCCGAACCGGAGGATGCGGCAGGTAATAATGAGATGGTGAAATAATGATAATGTTGATATAAATGATATGATTAAAAATGAAAATATAACGGCAATGTACGCAGAAACAGTATATGGACAACTATCCTTGTTATGTAATGTATCATGTATATTGCCATAAGAATCGGTCTGTATTCTCTACCACTACTTCTAACGTGCCATAAGAATTGGCCTGTATTCTCTACCACAACCCTTAACCTAAAGCCAGTCACTGAATGATCAAAGTTCTACCGCCCAGGTGACAAGTTTACAAAATGATGATCATATTAATGAATTAGATAGTGATAATAATGATAAAATAATGATATTAGTGATAGATAAACCTTTAGATGATACAGATCCCAATCTCTCTTCCCCAGGTTCTCCCATAACTTTCCACGGCGCAGCAGAGCGCACGGTGGTCCTGACGGTGCTCCTCTTACAGGTGACCAGCCTGGCCTTCTACACGAGCAACTTGGTCTCGGCACTTACCGTTGGACCCTCGCTTCCTCCTTATAAGGACCTCCAAGATATAGACAATGAAGAGTCACTGACTTTTGGATTCCTTAAAGGCTCTTCGAATGCTAATGATTTTCGAGTATGGGTGATTTGCATGAAATGGGAGGTCATATTGATGTACACTTGGGTGTAAAGTAACATTACCTCAGTGAGTTGTTTTATCCCATATCTCTAATAAGTGAGCTTTCACAATCGATGTGATAATGTTTCTCGTCTTCTGAAAAAGTTATGCTTCTCCAAATTTCGCATCTGCAATTTCCTTCTTCCAGTGAAACATTACCATATTCACCTTTAGTAAGCATCATGTCCAGGTTATGAACACATCCCTTTTACTCCAAACAGGCAACAACAAACACTATTGACATATCCCACAGGACTCGAGAACCCCACTGTACCAGAAGATATGGCAGGAGACCAAGGACAAAGACTTGGTTACGAGCTATACAGAAGGCATGGAGCGAGTGTTCAGCGAGAAATACGCGCTTATGATATGGGAGGTCTTCTATTCGCTTAACTATGGACAGGACTGCAGGGCGTTCGCGCTGCCCGTGTCCTACTTTCCGATCTACACGTCCTTTGGCCTGGCAAAAGACTCGCCGCTGGTTCCTATAATGAACAAAGTGTAAGATGTTTTTTCTTTGTTCTTTCTATTTTGTGACTCATTTTTTCCCTTTTCGTTTTCTATCTTCCTTTTTAGTTCAGTGTACTTGTCCTTCCGTTTTCTGTCTTCCTCCTTTATTTGTATGGTTTCGTTTTCTCTCTCTTATGCTTACCGTTTGTCTTTCTTTTTTACCTGCTGTCGTTAACTGGATCTATTTTATACTCCCCCTCTCAACATCATTGGCAAAAGTTATAATAAGAATATTGATAATACGATGATAATAATTATCTCTTTCTCTCTCTCTCTCTCTCTCTCTCTCTCTCTCTCTCTCTCTCTATCTATCTATCTATCTATCTATCTATCTATCTCTTTCTCTCTCTCTCTCTCTCTCTCTCTCTCTCTCTTTCTCTCTCTCTCTCTCTCTCTCTCTCTCTCTCTCTCTCTCTCTCTCTCTCTCTCTCTCTCTCTCTCTCTCTCTCTCTCTCTCTCTCTCTCTCTCTCTCTCTCTCTTTCATCCCAATGCAGAGTCATAAACATTCGCTCTGCTGGACTCTTGACGAAATGGTGGCTACAGCTCAATGCCGACAAGAACGACTGTAATGCCCTTGCAACGGCCCCCATCGAGCTCAAGACAGTCCTCACGCCTTTCCTGCTGATGCTCTTGAGTGTGGGGGTTTCTCTCGTGCTTCTGGGCGCCGAAAGGGCGTGCTGGTGGCGGGCGAGCAGAATGGGTAGGGCCGGATGATGGACACGGCGAGGGTGGGGTTTTCTGAAAGCTTTTGGATATTTCAATACTTGTATTATTAGTAATATTATGGCTATTATTATTATTTTTGTTATACCTGTCAGTATCATTACTACAGTTATCATTATTTTTGTTTTGGTTAGGATTATCACCACCTTTATTATTATTAATATTAATATTGCTTTTATTAATGGTATCAATATCTTCATTGTAATGAGCACTATCTGTTTATGATAGTTTCATTTTGCACATTCAATCGGAGGTAATATGATGTCGGTGATAACTCTCCGCTTTATATCATGTAGTAAAATAAAAATGATAGTAAAAATATTAATCAATATTAGTGTTAGAAGTTTAGGTTGTCGACTAACGTTGGTATAAGCTGTGGTAACCTTAAGCAGTGATGCCAGATAAATAAAACACATAATGCGATAGCATACCTGCAGGAAGAAATTTTCATGTCTCCTGTCTCTATGTCTCATCTTCTCTTTATTTCTTTGCCTGTCAGTCTGTCAGTTCTGTCTTTCTCCCGTTTGTCTCTCTCTGTCTGTTTGGCCGCCCCCCCCCCTCTCTCTCTCTCTCTCTCTCTCTCACACACACACACACACACACACACACAGACACACACACACACACACACACACACACACACACACACACACACACACACACACACACACACACACACACGTGCGCGCGCGCACACAAATACACACACACACACACACACACAAATGTATTTTTTTGGTATATATATATCCTATATATATATATATATATATATATATATTATATATATATATATTATATATATATATATATATATATATATTTTTTTATATATATATATATATATATATATATATATATATGTATATATTGTTACGCCGGTCCGCCTCGTCTCTCTGCCACCAACACAAGGCAGGCTAGGCAGATGGCGTGTTATATACAGGGTCGTGAACACTGAACAGCTCCAAGAGATACCGAACACCACAGCGTCCCAGAACACCAGGAGAGGAAACGCCAAGTGGCGAGGCAGGGCACGAAGTAAACACAAAATGACATTCTTTCCTTTATTTACACAAGTTATTTACCCGTACACTTTTCTATAGGCACAATACAGGGGAAACAGCATGTCACACAGCACAATACAGCTTATAACAGGGCAACACCAGGTTTATCTCAGGTCACAAGGGCACACACGAGGTCTTCACAGGAGCAGCACCCAACTGCGTCTCTCGGCTTGTTCCTCCGCTCCTCCGCTCACAGCCAGCTGCGTCATGTTTGCCCAGGTCCCTTCATGTTAACACATGTTTTCGCACAGAGACAAAGACCCACTGGCGTAGCACTATCCCCCCCTATCAAGCAGACGACCCGTCTGCTCTGACATACATAAACCTGAAACAAACTAGAGAAAATTTTAATAAAATTAGTCCTCAGGAACAAACAAAATTCTTTCAAACAAAAGTAACCGTAATTGAAAATCATTTCTCAGAAACACAAAAACTTCATCCAGCGCGGCTTTCTTCGCTCTCGCTGGGGTCGCTCTGGAGGAGGTGTGGGCGGCGGTAGATTAGCAGTGGCACCCAGAGGGGTATCTCCTGCCCCAAGACCTGGCTCATGGTCACCATTGACGTCTGTAGCATCGCCCTCACCGTCCAAATGCTCGTCCTCATCTCAGTCAGCGTCTGCCACGTCCTCATCGCCGCTACTGGGGCTAACGTCATCTTCTTTTTCACCATGGCCCCAGGAGTAACTTCCTGGCCCATGGTAACGCCACAGCCGGTGCGCCAAGTCCTCGAGGAAGTCAGGCAACGGCCCCACACCAACCAACTCCTCGCTCCCCGACGTCTCTTCTGGATGCTCCACTTCCTCACAAGTGCCCAGCTTTGCACCAGCTGGCACCTTCAGGTCTTTATCGGAGAAGTTGGCTACCAACACTGTAACTAACCCCTCCCCTGGTCCAACAAGGCTCCGCCCAACGGCTACGCCATCAGCCAGCTGCAAGTTTTGGCTGGGCTCCACGAGGCCCTCTACTCCACGCATCACTCTTGACAGTCGACACCGGATTCTAGACTCTGTCCTGGGGCAAGGTGCAGTCGCTCAGCTGTAACTACCTCTGCACAGCCAACCTCTGGAAGCAAGGGCACCTCTTCACCGTGCACCCTCACCAGCTTCCGTCCAAGGTCGACACACGCCTTACTCTGCGTCAGGTAGTCAAGGCCCAGCAAGCAGTGCTCGTCCAGATCGGCCACATACACCGGCAGCCGCTGCACCGTGCTGCCCACGCCAATACGAGCCTCCACTGGCCCCTTGAGCTGCACACAATGCCCCGTGACACCACACAGTCTCTGTGGTGCGTCTGGAAGTCGCATAGTGGCCAACATATCAGGCCACACTAGGGTCTTCTCAGCCCCAGTGTCCACTGTCAGGCTTCCCATCTATTGAGCCCTCCACCTGCATCGTGCTGGTTCGACGGCAGCTTACCCAAGTCGGGGCCCGGGAACCGAGGACGGCTGGGTTTCGGCCCCCTTCTCCAGCCTTTTCCGCCTGTACCACTTCCTTAGCCTTAGGACATGCGCTCGGATGGTGACCATACCTGCCACAGTCCTTGCAGCACTGCTGGAAGGCATCAGAATCCGTCTGGTTGAGAGGACGTGTTCTCCGCTCCCTCTGACACTGACTACGTCTGTGCCCTACCTCTCCGCAGCCCCAACACAAGCCTTGGAAAGTTCTCGGGCTCACCTTCCTCAATACTATTTTCTCCACTTTAGCCTTCCGGCCCCGGAGGTCACGGTGGGGATGAGCAGCTGGCCCTAGGCCATTCGTTGCCTTCAGGAAGGCCTCGAACTCCAAGGCCCTCGCCAGCGCCACCTGCAGGTCCTCAGGGTGTGCCTGCTTGACGTAGATTTGCAGCTGCTGGTCCTGTAAAGCGTCAACAAAGAAATCACAGGCCAGGACCACGATCATCTCTTCCGCAGCCGCAGGGTACGACCTCCTTACCAGAGCCTCCACATCCTGCGCCAGCTGGGACAGTGTCTCGCCATGCTCACGAGTCCGCTTCTTCAAGTGGGCCCGATATACCTCGGCCTGGTGGTGGTGCCCGAAACGGCGTTTCAAAGCCTCTGCCACGCTGGTGTAAGAGGCCTGTTGGGATGCCGGCAGATGCCCCAACACTTCCACCGCGGGGCCCCTTAGCGCTGTTACCAGCTGCAGGGCCTTCTCTTCCTGGCTCCAGCCCTGGGCATATGCCAGCATTTCAAATTGGGCGACATATGCCTCCCAGGCCACCTTCCCGTCGTACTCAGCTGGCTTACGCCTCACAGAATGTCTGGAGGCCGAGGGGCTGCAGGGTGGAGAACGCGTGCCGTGAACTAACACACCTGGGGGGGAGGAAGGGGGTGAGGGAGGCAACGAGGCGGGTTGACCGGGTCCGAGTTTGCCGCCACCTATACCCAAGGGAGCGGTTCCGATGGGTCCCCAGCCTTCTGCAGCGACCACTGGCTGCGACACGACGCTGCGAGGCCCGGGGTTTCCTGCCACAGACCCCAGGCAGACCCCAGTAAAAATCGACACTCTGGCATCTGTTGCCAGAACCTCGTCTGCCTTCTCTGCTTGCAACGTTACTACCTCGTGACGCCGCCTTTCCTCCTTCACTTCCTCCCTCAGGCCCTGAACCTCGCCCTTCAGAGTCTGCACCTCCTCCATCAGTTCACTCTTCACGCTGTTGCAGGCCTTGTCGGTGTACTGCTGAGTTTCCATCTTCACAGATGCGAGATTGCTCTGTAGCACCTCAATAAGTTGGCAGAACTGTTCCTCTGCCTTCCTTGCCTGCATCTCGACGAGATGGTGCGCCTGCTCGCTCTGTGCCTGCTCTTCTGCCCTTTGTGCCATTTCCTCCCTCATACCGGCCAGCATGGCAGTGATCAGGTCCATCTGACTCGGCTTCACCTCACTTGTGCCTGCCTCAGTCATAGCCTCCTCTCCCTCATGGCTGCCGCCATCTTTGGAGAACATGATAAATCGGCGCTCTTACTGATCAAATATCACAAATCTGGTGAGACACCTCCGTGTCTCCGGGGTCGAGGACTTGGTAGTGGAGAGCTTGACCCTTTGTGGCTTGGTCTGCCTGCCGTCTGTCCTTTTAAGCGGCGGCTCCCTTGCAGGGCGGATGCTTATTTCTGTCATAGAAGTACCAAAAGAGAAAGCAGAGCAGGACCTGCATCCGCACAAGGAGAAAATGCAGTTGCTGTGGATAGAGGTGAAACATACCATCCAGTAGTATATATATATATAACTCCTGCCCCCTAGCCACCCTGGGGTAAATGGGGCGGCTCGGGGGAGGTGGGCCTTGTGTACAGTGGAGCAATCAGTGTAGCAGACGGAGCCAGTGACCTCACCTCGCTTCCCCCATGCTTCCTGCAGCTGCTGCTATCGCTCCTCCAGCTGGAACGGTCACTACTTATACCGAGAATGACCTAGGCCTCAGAGAGTTCGTGACCAGTGCCCGACGCCTTCTCCCTCCAGGCGGGCTGCCCAGACACCGCGGCGATTTAACTCCTTTAGACAAGTCGTAGCGTCTTCGTAGCGTGTGTTCATCCCTTTACGTGTGTTTGCGTCCCTGCCAGCCACTGTACTAGAGTACGCATAGCCTTTTACAGTCTGGTGGCAGTGAGAGCCGTTGCACCACCCCCGAAGAAAAATCTGCTCGACCGCTAGAAGACATGTCGAAAAATAAAAAAAACACGTAAGTACACGTTTGGGCCCCTTTCTTATTTCTTTTCCCTTCCTTCTCCCATACATGTGTTAAGCCGTTGTTTTTTTTGTTGGATTAAAAGGTGCTAATGACAGCAAATGGCACGTTCTCACACTATTCCCTTCACCTAAGATCGCATTTCCGTGTGATCGAGTATGTGATCATTTAACGTGAATATCGTTCATTTGTTAAGTAATTAATTTTTTCTCTCGTTTTAGAGATTTATTTTGTTTCAACTGCAAGAATTTAACGCGTTCGTGATTTTATCTTATCACGAATATCATTTCATATTCTCCCCACGCCCCGACCTGACCGCCTTTTTTTTTCGCTTGCGGTCACTATGGATTAGAAAAAGGTTATTTACCCGTCTAGCCCTGACCTCACTTCTTTTTTCCCCGGTAGGTGGCGACGTGGGGAAGGGTCTGATGAATGCGTGGTTCCCTGTATTTGGTTGTTATTTTTGTTGATCCCTTTGGGGAAATTTAACCATAGCATTGTTACATTGCTTTTGGTGACAAGTTCTATCGGCGCTAGAGTGAAGCGTGAAAAGCAATTCATTAATTTGTATTATTTGAATATAGCGCAGGATCTTCCCCCATATCATAGTGCACAGGAATGCCCGATATTGCCCCGGGGTTGCGTAAACGCCTAATAGATCTGTGCACCGTCGTTTGAAAGTAGGTACAATAAACCGATGTTATTTGTTCGGCACCTTTGAGTGGGTGTGACCCGCGGTTATTGTCCGTTAATTAATGTATGACTAGGTTTAAGCTAGAATCATTATTTGCTTATTAATCAACCCTTTCTCCCCCTCCTCAAGTCGCTTGCTTTGTTTTGGGTACACCCAAGCGTTTGTGTGATTCGTGAAAAATTTATTTTCCTCAGGGAATTTTGCGAGATCCCATCACAGATACGCAGAAGAGAGCAGGTAATTTATATTCCCTGGCTCGAGTCGCCTCAGTCATATACGGCATTTGGGTATAGGATCCCCCTGTTAATGATTTTTAATGAGGTCTGGCATGCTATAGCTAGACACGTACCTCGGCAGTTCAGATTTCTGACCCGAGAAGATTGCTTTTAAATAGCTTGCGAATATTTTTCATGTCACCATTCATTCATGCGTACATTCTGTCGCTAATCATTAAATTTTGAATTCTATGTGGTAGTTGAAATAATTTTAGATAGCTAGCATTGTTTAATTTTACTTCAGTTTTGTTATAGTGAACGTTAATATTCGTGTTTGTGATTCATTCTCTGTGTGAGGTTTTCTCTCGCTTCCCCTCATTCACGCTAGCTGTCACTCACACCGCATACACACACACATTCACCTCACTCACACACGCAGGACAAAAGACTTTCATAAATAAGGTTGGTTGCTGTCATAGTACCGGTGTAAAGATTTATTTACATGATGTACAAGTTACATCTATTTCTTCTCTGTGGGACGACTGTGGTTCAAGTAAATCCTCGCGGATTACCGAGGTCGTATCCCTTATTTACACTCATATCTATCAGAGATGGTTGGTAGTTCAAGCCAGGTGTATGCGGACCGCTACTGACGTCTCCCTCTTCTATTTTCTTCTTTATCTTTGTGAAATTAAAACACAAAATGAAAAAAAAAGACGAAAGTAATTTAAAACCAACAATAAAAACCGCAAATTTTTATAAATCACCGGCTAGTGCTTGTTAACACCCTCTCTTCTCTGTTGCCTTTCTTTTTCTCTTACTCTGGCCCTTACGTGTATGATCTGGTTCCCTGACTATATATTGCAGTCGGACCGACACGACACAAGGAAGGAAGAAGGAAGGAAGATCCTGCTACAGTTCCAGTCACATTAGGATGCCGTGGGAAGGACGTCATTGAAGATCGCCATAGGCTTGCGGACCGGATGTTCATCAGAGCAGGTGTTAAGCCATCCATGATGTGGACGGCGTTGCCTGCCGAGACGCCCCGAATTGCCGCCCCCCACCCCCCACTCGAGACGCCGCAAATCCATTCAACTCCAGGAGCTCGTAGCGCAGGTATCAGCCGCCCCGAGATGCCGCCCCTGCCCCGACGCCCGTAGATCCGGATGAAGATTATGAGGACGTGTGGACACGAGAAGGACCTGGACGAAATCTGTGAGGACATGTGGATGAGGACGCCGCCGAGTTAGGCCTGGGCCAGGACTACGAGGAGGTCAAGATGAATCCGAAGTCAAGACTTTCGAGGACGTGTGGACATCGAGGACGGATAGTTACACCGAGGACCAGGAGGATGAGGACAACATGGACGAGCAGCCACGAAGATGCACCAGGACAACGCGTGAGAATGAGATGACCAGCCAGGTTAGGTCACCCTTGAGGCAAATCTAAGACGCTTCGAGGACGAGGCAATCAGTGTAGCAGATGGAGCCAGTGACCTCACCTCGCTCCCCCCATGCTTCCTGCAGCTGCTGCTATCGCTCCTCCAGCTGGAATGGTCACTACTTATACCGAGAATGACCTAGGCCTCAGAGAGTTCATGACCAGCGGCCGACGCAGTAAGGTCAGCTCCGCCCTCTCCCTTCGGGCGGGCTGCCCCGACACCGCGGTGCTTTAACCCCTATATAGAAAGCGCCGTCGTAGCGTGTGTTCACCCCTTTACGTGTGTTTTCTGTGCCTGCCAGCCACTGTACTAGAGTACGCATAGCCTTTTACACCTTGCCAGTCCTCCTCCCCCTAGAAAGACCCCCTGGCAACATCTTTAATAAATGGAAATGCTGGGGGGAGGGGTGTTGTCCCTCCCACCCAGCAAGCAAGGCGGGCTGTGGGTCCCGCTGAGAGGGCAAATGTCGGGGTGCAGGCTGTGGGTCCCGCTGAGAGGGCAAATGTCGGGGTGCAGGATTGGAACGAGAGTTACTGTGGGCAAAGCCCTCGGGAACCCCACAGGCAGATGGGCGGTCCCACAGCCTGCCGACCCCCTTTACTTGGGGCTGTGTCGGTGGGGGCGGCAGAGGTGGCGTGCACCCGGAATGACCACCCGAGGCTTAATCTCAGGCGTGCTTTCCGGGTAGGCGCTTGGAACATCTGGTCCTTGTGGCAGGATGAGCGGTTACCTCTGCTATCGCGGGAATTGAAGCGACTGGGAGTTGAGGTGGCTGCCCTCTCAGAGGTGGGAAGACCTGGTAGCGGCAC
>NC_051425.1:107804-112804 GCF_015228065.2 Penaeus monodon | reverse complement strand
ATAGTGTGGTGTGTGTGTGTGTTGTATGTTCAAACACACACCCCACAACACCCCCCATATATATATATTATATATATATATATATAAATAATATATATAAAATATATATATAATATATAATATAATATATAAATATAATATATAATTATATATATATATATTATAATAATATATAATACACACACACAACACACACCCAAACCACAACCACACAAACCCCCCCACACACACACAACATAATATATATTATATAATTAAAATATATAATATATATATATATTAAAATTTTGTGTGTGTGGTGTGTGTTTTTTGTGTGTGGTGTGTTGTGTGTGTATGTATGCTGCAAAAACACACCAAACACACAACCACAAATATTATATTATATTTTATATTTTTTTATATATAAAATTTAATAATATATAAAAAAATTTTTTAAATATTATATATATATATATTTTTATATATATATAATAAAAATTTTAATATATATTTTAATATATAATTATATTTTATATATAAAATTTTTAATCAACACCACACCACACACACACCCCACCACACACAACACACACACACAATATTATAATATTTTAATAATATATATATTATATAATATAAAATTTTAATATATTATATATATATATAAGACACACACACACAGATAATATATAAAATTAATATATATATATATATATATAATATATATATATATTATATATATTAATTTTAAAATAAATAATATATTATATATTTAAAATAAATTATATATATATTTATATATGTGTGTGTGTGGTGGGGTGTGTGTGTGGTGTATGTGTGGGTGTATAGTGTGTGTTTATACACACACACCAAAAACACACCACACACACACACACACAACAACAAACACCACACAACACACACACACACACACACCACATTTTTAATATATATATATATATTATAATATATATATATAAAAATATATGTATACATAATATGTATATACTTATAACAAATAATACATATACATTTATGCCTAATAAAATATTAATATTATAATAATAAATATTATAAATATTAATATATATATGTGGTGTGTGTGTGGAGTATTTATATAGGGAAATAGTAATATATATAATTATTATATAATAATTACAACACCCACACACACACACAACCCCACCACACAAACACACACACACACAACACACAAAAATTTTATATAATATTATTATTTAAAAATAATATATAATATATATATTATATATTTATTTATTTTTTTTATTTATTATATATATATAATATATATTATATTTTATATATATTATAATATGTGTGTGTGTTGTGTTTTGGTGTGTGGGGTTTGTGTGGTTTTAAATGTATATATACGTATATAAATCATTTATAAATCTAAATGAAATATGTATTAATCTCGAACCCGGATGACAGTACGCACAGTAAAAAAAAAACTATCGTTGTGTTTCTTTGGGGAACTAAACGCTTCCCTTTTTAAACGGGGTTTTACGGTGCTGACTACCCTGCCTCGCATTCCATTCACTTCGCCGTTTATCTATTAGTTTGTCCCAAAGGGAACGTTTACTATTTTTCTGACTGTACATGCCCCCCGGGGACTATGGTTTAATTTTTTATTTTTTTCCCCACATAGTTAGCTCTGAAAATACTAAGTCACCAAGAGCCTTACGAGTATTTTCCTCTCTCTATCTCTTTTCTCTCTCTCTCTCTTTTCTCCTCTCTCTCTCTCTCTCTTCTCTCTCTCATGCCTGCGGATATGATTTTTAAATTTTTTCATTTTTTTTAACACATGTTGCTCAAAAATACAAATCAAAAAATGAGCCAATTAGGTACCCCTCTCTCTTCTCTCTCTTCTCTCTCGTCTCTCTCTCTCTCTCCTCTCTCTCTCTTTATATATATATATATATATAAAATATATATATATATATGTATGTGTGTGTGTTGTGTGTGTGTGTGTGTGTGTGTTCTGGTTTACTACTCCTAGATCTTTGTGTGTGTGTGTCTGTGTGTGTGTGTGTGTGTGTGTCTGGGGTGTATGTATATATCCCCACACATATATATATTTTTATATATATATATATATATAATATTATATTTTATATATTTTTGAACCTTTTCATGCTGACAAATGTAAAAAAAGGTATAATGAGAATAAAATATTTTCCCAAAATACATGAAATGTATTTACCGTTTCGTTTATATCTTCGTCAAAAAAAAAAATTTTAATACATACGATATATTTTGCTACCACACACACACACACACACCACACAAAACCACACACACACACACACCACACCACACACACAAAACCACACACACACACCACACACCATGTATGTAGCTTTTTGTGCATCGAGTTAGATTTTATAGTATGTATATGTAATATCTATTTTGTATTGCAAAGCGAAATGTGTTCCCATGTGAAAATTAAATCAAGACAAGACAAATTTTCCCGGTTTCATCGCCCATTCACTCACCGGGGAAATACGCCCCATTTGGAAAAAAAAAAATGAGTATATAATTGCAACTTGCAATATATCGAAGCTTTTACTCCTGTTTAATTTTTCCTCCCCCTTAGTTTTTTAGAAATCGCTATCGAGGGGGTTTTCTCTGACTTCGCTTTTAAAGAAAAAACGTAAGCAGCAATTTTTAACAGTTACGAAATGTTGGGAAAAATATGAGGTGGGAAAGATGATAGTGGCAATGGTAATAACAACAAAAACAACAATAAAATAATTATTATTTTTATTATTTTTATTATTAAATTATTTTTATTTTTATCATTATTTTATTTTATTATTATTATTATTATTTTATTATTATTTAATTATTATTATTATTATTATTTTATTATTATCATTTTTATTATTATTTTTTATTTTTATCATTATTATTACATTTTTATTGGTAATAATAAAAATGAAATAATTTTTAGTGAAGATAAAAACTAAAAAAATAAAGACGATAAAATAAATAAATAAAAATAACAGCAAAATTAGTAATTGATTGATGCTGATAATGATAAAGATAATAATAATAATAATGATAATAAGATAATATAAGAAAAATGATAATAATGAGATGATAATGATTATGATAATACGAAAAAGATAGTGAAGAAAGATTATTTTATAATAAAAGATGATAATTGTAAATTAAAAAGATAATGATAAACTTGATAGTAAAATAAGATAATGAGACGATGGTGAAGACGATGATCATAATGGAAATAATAAAAATAATGATAAGATTATAAAAGATTGTCATTACTATTATCACTATTTTTATGTATATAGTATCATTATTATTATTCTATTATCATTATACTATCATCATTATTTATTATTATTTTTATTATTATTATTTTTATTATTATTACATTATATTATCATTTTATTTATTTTTATTTTTATTATTATTTTATTATTATATTATTATTATTATCATTAATATTTTATTTTGTTATTATTTTTATTATCTTATTATTTTCTTTTTTTGTCTGCTAATTAAAAACAAACACCCGGGGACTACCCCGACCTAGGGGGATTGAAGTTTTAGGCAAAGGGAACACTACGAAATATGCCATCTTCTGCAGCAGGCTCCTTGAGTTTAAGCAATAGCATACATTCCTCATTCCCTTTCCCTTGTCCATTTAATCTTGTTTTTTTTTAAATTTTTAGTAAAAAGATGGCCGAACGGGGGGCCAGGGGGGGGAACTACCCCCGTCCTAGAAACCTGGCGGTTTTTTGAAAAAGGAAAGTTAGCTTAGTTCTGCCCGGGGGGATGCGCCCCTTGTTGATCCGTTGTGACGGCGACGTTTCATCACCCCTTCCTACTCTCACTTAGAACGGGATACATTCACCCCATCCCAAGAAGCTGGCATCCCCCCAAATTCCAACTGGCATTTCCACGCCCCTGGGGGCACGGTGTTTGACCCCCAAATGACCCCCGGGGACATCATGTAGCCTACTAAGTTTTTATACTGGGCGGCTAAACAGTGATCCCCCCCCAGGGGAGTAATTTTTTAGGCCAAAACATTGTTGGGGGTTTCCCCATCCCCCCTCACCCACATAGACTCACTCATACGTAAACTAGGTTTTTATTTCCTAGAAATAAATGTAAAACCCGGGGGCTTGCTCACAGACGTGGGGCGGGGGATGCGTGTGCCTGGTGTATTTACGCACTCGCATGCGGGATAGGGGGGGCCCGCTTCGCGTTGATTTTTTTATTTTTTATTTTTATTATTATTATTTAAAATTATTATTTTATTTTATTATTATTTAAATTGTTATTATTGTCATCACATTATCATAAAAATAAAGGGAAAAAAAGTTATGGGAATAATACTAATAACAATAAAAAATGGAAAGAGATTTAAAAAAAAGATAAAAACGGTAAATTTAATAAAGAAATGATATTTAAATTTTAAAGGATATAATGATGATGAGGGTGATGAGGATAAAGATGAGTTTAAAAAAAAATTTTTAATAATAATTATGATAGTAAAAATAATTTTAAAAAAAAATAAAGAAAGAATAGTAAAAAAAATAATGATGGGGATGATGGGATATGATGACGATGATGATATGATGAGATGAGAGATACGATGATGATAATGATACTACTACTACTAAAAATAATAATAAATAATTATAAAAATAAAAATACCCAAAAAATAATTAAAAACCAACAAACAAAATAAAAATAATGAAATAATAAAAATAGGGAAAAAATAATAAACAAAAATATTTTTATTTAAAAAACATGATAATAAAAGTTACAAAAAAAAAAAACAACAATATTAACGATAATGATAATAAAACAATGACAATTATAATAATGCTAGAAATAATAATCATGATAATGATAATGATGATATTGATAAAGATAATGATAATAGCTACATTAATAATAATAAAGACAGTAGTAATAATGATAATGATGATAAACTTATAAAAGAAACCCCGACAACAAAAAACAAC
>NC_051425.1:103677-107704 GCF_015228065.2 Penaeus monodon | reverse complement strand
AAGGATTCGTCCGGTGTTAGCTATAGCCCACTAATAAAATCCTTGCGGGGGTTTGCTATATATAGCCCGGGAACTGAGCGGGGGTAGGCAGGGGCATAGGTTGAAACGTCCTAAGCGGCCGATGTACACCCGGTGGAAGCTACTGACGTTGTTTTTTTCTTTTTGTTTCCCCTGCGGTCGTAAGGACGAGGTTTTTAACGGCAGTTAGGTGGGATATTTTTAAGTTTTTCATTTTTTTATGATAAGAACTGAGTGCTCCCTTGTCTTGTTTTTAGGTTCTGGTTCCCGTATTGTTTTAATGTTTATATTTTGGTGTTTACCTGTTTTTGTGTTTTTAGAATGTTTTAATAAATGTATATTTTGAAGATTCGTGAGTGAAATTCCTCCTTTTTACTTAAACCCTTTTTAAGAGACAAATGATACCATACTTGGCTACCTGTGGCAAGCAATTGACCACCTTCTATCAGCCCTTAAGGCTGACACGCACTCCCCTCGGATTCTAACACGCTTACCAGACTAAACTCTTGTTGATTGGGTCATTTTTCCTCTTCTCACATGCATGCTTTCCTTTTTACCAATTTACACCCTTCTACACGTCTTCTTCTTTCGGTACACTTATTGTTCCTGGACGTATTAACCAGGTGGTGGCAGCGCTAATGACCTAATTAACGAGGGTAATTAAAGTAAATTAAAGACCAATCACTACAATATCAATATTATTAACGATAATAACGATATTCATTAAAATAATGATATAAATAATTATTATAAAATCGTTATTATTGTTATTATTAATGTTATTATATTATTACTGTTGTTATTAGTTTAGTTGGAAAAATATATATTACAACTGCAATAATTGCAATAATAATGGTAATAAGTGCAATAATGATGATAATAATTGCAATAATAATGAAAATGATGATAATGATGATAAGTATGATGATAAAGATAATAATGATGATAATCATGATAATGATGATAATAACTGGAAATTATGTCCATATATAATATAAAAAATGTAAAATATAATAATTCCCAAAAGTCGAAAAAGTGGCAAAATCTAACGAAATGTAGCCTTTTCAGAATGTACTCCAAAATGACGTTTTTTCGATTTATTTGATGATTTTGGCAATTATTAGAGTAATAATGATAATAATTACCAGAATTGTATTAATCATGACAATAATGATGATAAAAGTGACAATAAAGAGAATTTTGATAACATTTGATAATTATTAATATTATTAATATTATCATTATTATTATCATTATTATTATTATTATCATTATTATTATCATTATTATTATTATTATTATTGTTATTACCCCCCCAATCCCTTGCCCGTTGTTGTCGTGGGGGGGCTTAGGAGGCGGAGACTGGGACCCAATGATGGGGAACTTCCCAACCTTGGGACTCAGCCCTCGACTCAACTAATTTTGCATGGTCTTTATTTTCCTTCCCACTTTTCGTTTCTGTCCCTTCACCAAACCCTTCTGCTATCCACCTCCTAAGGTGTGAGAGCCGTGCTGAAAGGATGAAAGGCTGACTTTGTGCCAGTCCTGAACGGCCTGAGGGAGCCATGGGCACGGTATTCCCCTGATTTTTCTAGCCCTTACCCCTCAAGGGGACCCTGAGGGGTGGACTGTTTTTATCCCCAACATAATCCAGGCTTACCATGGCCAGCAATGAAAACTTACCTCCACTATTAGGGGCAATGAGGCTTGCCCCTTTATCAAATAGCCCCAACGATGTAAACCCACCCGATTCCCTGACCCCAGGCTCTCCTTTGACCACGGCTCCGAACACTGCAACAACTACCCCCTCATCAATGCCTACTAGTACAGTAGCCAACAACCAATCCTTAAGAAACATTTCCACTCTCCCAGCACGCTCAACTTCATCACCTCTACCCCCACAACCTCCAACATCAACCACCCCACCCTCCCTTATTAATACCTTACAGCCTTATTGCCCACCTCCCCATAACACTACCTCCCTCAACACTACTCCATCGTCACCCCACCCGCCCTTCGACTACCCCTATCACTACAATCTTGAAGACCCTCTTCAGCACAGCCAAATGGGACCGATTTTTCGTGATCCCTCCCACAGTCCCTACTCTGACAACCCCCTTCTCTTCCAACAATGTCCCCAAAAAACAAGAAAGGTAAAGTCTCTTTCCGTACCGACCCGACCGCTCCCGTCTTGTCACAGTAACATCCAAAAACCAAGCTATAGCATTAACAAACTAACAGACATATATGGTAACCCCATCCTTGCAGAACCCCATCCAACCCTCAATACTTGCACCGGAACAGTTTTCAATCTCCCCAGCAAATTGCCCAATCTATGACAAAGATTGGTCAGATTGTGGAGAAGACCTACTTGCCTGTCTCACAAAATATGATGAAACGTCAGTACAATGCTACTCATTCCCCCCAGAGGTAATCGAAAGAAACCCACTAACATACCCAAAAATTACCTTCCGTAGACATGACCTTCCCTTTAACGTCTATATAGGAGGAGAATCCCTCCCGTTCGTCCATACCAACCTCCTCCACGTCAGTGCCAAAATTGTTGGCGTCTAGGAAAAACCCAGCCAAACTTTGCCGTTCCACAGCCAGATGCCCACTATGTGCCCAACCTGGCCATACCCGATCTAACTGCCCTGCACAATCACGCACATGTGCCAACTGTGGCGGCCCCCATAATGTATTTTAAGGGGCTGTCCCACCTACAAATTTGAGTCTGAGGTAGCAACTCTCAGATTAAAACTTGGAATCACACTACGTGAAGCCAGACAAGAAGCACGTCGACGTGGGTTTCTCTCTTACTCCTTACTCCAATAATACTGCTCACTCTCCCAAATTTCTCCTAAACCCACCCCCCTACATCTAAACCCCCCACTTCTACCACCAACCTTACCCAGACAAACACTTTTGCCAACCTAAATCCATACACTCCAATCTCTATACAGATATCTCAATCACCCCCACAACCCCCAAAACCTTCCCCTCTCCCTCCTCGCACTACCCGTAACAGACAGAACAAACGTTCCACCCCCTCTTCCCCTACCACACCAATCACCTCCACCGTCCATTACTTCCTTTGCTTGAGACCCCCAGTCCTCTCGTCCCCCCATCACAAGAAATCCTATATCCCCCAAAACTCCCCAAAACCCAAAAAAGAAGAAAAAACCATTGAAAATATTCAAGATTACCTAATGAAACTGACACTCAACCCCCAAATCTTACAACTCCTGCTCCCTTCCACACTCCAAGTAACTGCTGATATCCATCCCTCCTCCTAACGATAAAACCCCCCCCAACCTATCCTCCTACCCCCTCCCAACACAGCCCATCCCCCCCGACCCCAACCCCGCCCACATTATCCCCCCCACCATCCCCTCTATCCCTTCCCACTCCCTCCTGGATACACACGTGAATCCCTTATGTCACAAGTATCCCCTTCCTCATCTCCTAATACCCCTCCTAGTAGAACCACTCCCACACCTCTCCCATCTCAGACCTCTCAGTCCTTTTCCCCCCCCTCTAACTGTTCCCCCCTCAAAATCAGTAAAAATATAACTATCCTTCATTGGAATATTCGCGGTTTCCGCTCCCACAGACCTGACCTTCGTCATATCCTTTCCTCTTATAGTCCATCTATTGTATGCCTTCAAAAGACCTTTCTAAAAACCCCATCCTCCAATACCCCAATTATCATTTGTCTTATCCCCACATTCCCTTTATGTCTCATCCATACTTATCAATCAGAAAACACATTATGTCACACCTCCCTTTCAAACCAATGTCCCATGCACAGTTGTAATGTTCCCCTTTCAATCCCACACACCCTATTATCGTGCCCACGTTTTGAAACAACCCGTACCTCTGCTTTCCCCCATCTATCCTCCCTTCACCGACCTCCCAACCTATCAGACATCCTTTCAGAATCCCACACTTTCTGCTTCAACAACCTATTCTCTTTCCTCAAACGTATACATATCCTTCATCTAATCTA
>NC_051425.1:97601-101077 GCF_015228065.2 Penaeus monodon | reverse complement strand
TATATTTTTGTCTATCTTTGATTATTTAAAAATATATAATATATATATAATATATATAATAATTTATAAATAAAAAAAAATATTTTAAACATTAAATCTATATTTATCATAAACTCAATACATAATAAAGATAATATATAATAATATATAAATTTTATATATAATAATTATATATATATATATATTAAAATAAACATACGCAAATAATATAATATATTATATTTATAATATTTTATTATAATATATTATATATATTATATATATTATTATAATAATATATATAATATTATATATATAATTATATTTATATATATATATATATAAATATATATATATAAAATATGGGTGTGGGTTGTGTGTTGGGGTGTTGGGGTGTGGGGGTTTGCGTGTGTGTGTGTGTGTGTGTTGTGTGTTGTGTTGTGTGTGGGGTGTGTGTTTTCGGGTTTGTGTGTGTGTGTGTTGTGTGTGTGTGTGGTTTGTGTGTGTCCATATTTGTACATAAATGTGAAATAGATATAAATGTGTGTGATGAATATGTGTTTGTGTGGTGAATACCCTTTCGCATAAAATATATAATTTTTATAATGTATTTATATATATATATTAATATATATAATATATTATATATAATATATAGATAGATAGATAAATAGATAGATAGATAGATAGATAGAAGTAGATAGATTAAGATATATAGATAGTAGATGATAGATAGTAGATAGATTACATATATATAACATATAATAATATATATATATAATTTTAAATATATATATAATATTATTTAATATATTTAAAATATTATTACAAAATATTTTATATAATATATAAAAATTATATATAATATATATATAATATATAATTTTTAATTTTGTATATTATGTAAATAAATATATAAACATATATTATATTTTAATAAAATATATAATATATTATATATATATAATATATATATATATATATACACACATATTTTGTTGTGTGTGGGTGTGTGTGTGTGTGGTGTGTGTGTGTGTGTGTGTGTGTAGTGGTGTGGTGTGTTTTGGGGTGTGTGTGTTTATATATATATATATATAAATATAAAATTTTTAATATATATATATATAAATTTTTATATGATATGTATATATATAAATACATATATATATATATATAAAAATATATAATATAATATATATATACATATATATATATAAAAATATATATATATATTATATAGATATATATATATATATATATTATATATACATATTATTATATATATATATTATAATTATATATAGATATATAAATATATAATAATATATATAATATATATATCTATATATATACTATATTATATATATCTATGTATATCTATCTCCTATCTATCCAATCTATATCTATATCTATCTATCTATCTATTCATATCTATTATATATATATATATATACATAGATATATATATATAACTATTCTATATATATTATAGTATATATATATATATATATAATATATATATATATATATATATATATATTATATAATGCGTAAAGGTATTCACACACACAAACACATATTCATACACACACACTTATATCTATATTCACACACACACATTATATATAGAGACAGATATGTATCTATACTATATATATTATATATATTAATTATATAATATATATATATATATATATATATATATATATATACATACACACACACACACACACACACACACACACCCACACAGCACACACATACACCACACACATATATATATATAGATATATATATATATATCATATAATATTATATATATATATTATTATTATAAAATATGTTATATAAGTATCTACATACATTATATATACATAAATATAAATATATATGTATATATATACAGATGTATATATATGTATATTATATATATATCATGTTATATTATATTAATATTATATATAATCTATATATATATATATATATATATCTATATATATATTATTTATATACATATGTAGTATAATATATGATATATATAAAATTAAACCTATTTTTATTTTTTTTAGTATGTGTGTTTCTGGGTTCTATGTATATATACATATATATATAATATATTATAATATATATCTATATATTATTATATATATAATATATATATAGTATATATGTATATATCTATTATATATTTATATATAGGAGGAGGAGGAGGAGAAAAAGGAGGAAGGGAGGAACGAAAAGATAGGAAGTGGAAGTTGGCACGGAGTGTAGTGGAGTAGTGTGGGTGTATGTGGGGTTGTATAGATAGGAAGATAGATTAATATCAGACATAGAGTATATATATAATATATATATATATTATAGATATTATAGATATATATATATATATATATATATATATACACAATCACCCCCCCACCCCCCACACACACATACACATATATGTATTTATATGCATTATACATATACATGTATATATGTTCATTATTATAATATATACATATAGATATATATATTATATATATCTATATATATGAAGGGATATATATATATATAGAGATAATAGATAGATATAGGATATAAGATAATGATATATAGATATATTGTTTTTTTTTTGTACACACACAGATATATATATATATATTATATAATATATATATATATATATATATATATATATATATTTAAGTCTATTCATTATATATATAAACATATATTTATATACCATATATATTATATATTAATATATATATATATATGTATAATGTAAATACAAAATATAGTAAATCTATAAGATATATATTATATATATATATATATATATACATATATATATATATATATATATATTATAATATATGATCTATACTATCGAATCTATCCATTTATCTATCTCTCTATATACTATGTAGTAGATAATTAGAACTTAGACGACCCATTGCCTGCTTATGATTTAACATATAAGATCTGTACTTCACCTTGATTCGAAAGCACTGTACTTTCCTGTGTGTACATTGTGAAATATTCATAATGAAGTTCAAATGCATTTCGTTGTGGTGATCTATTCTTTTTGACTAAGGTTCGTCTAAAATAAGATTTAAGATTTTTATGAAAACACAATAAAAGAAATGTAAATCAAATAACAACGTTTTCTATTGGATGCAGCATCTCACCGCGACGGCATCCTCACTCACTGTGGATAAGAAAGGGGTTTGGGCGACCTAGGTGCCGTTCGAAGAGTAACCTCTTCCGTGGAGCGAGGGTGGACGCCGTCCTTCATCTCGACGGGGAGAAGCATGGCATATGAACGGGACCGTAGGGGATATATACAGGCGTCCATTCAATCTGACCGCTCAGTAAATGATATATACACCTCGCTGTATCTCTTATCTTATATTCATATTTTATAATTATATATATGTATATATATGTACACACACACACACATCATGTGTTTGTGTATGTGTGTGGGGTATCGTTGTGTAGTGTGTGTATTC
>NC_051425.1:75101-80101 GCF_015228065.2 Penaeus monodon | reverse complement strand
TTTGTTATATACCTGAAAAAATATACAACGTGCAAATCAGTTTCACTCCATGATGTCCATGGTGCTATCAGAGTTTATTCATTTTGAACGCTTCAATTAGCAGATATCCCCAAGATATAAATGAAAAAAGTAAACTAAATGATTTTCAAGAGTTCATCACAGAAGCAAATACGAGGAAAAAATAAGAATAGAATAAAATAATCACAGTGTTCATATACAGATACTAAAAACACATTTATTTACATATTCCTGCAAACGAAATATTTTGCTGGGTTGACTCAATAGTAGATGTCTTTATTTTTTCCAAAACCAATTAAAAGAAAGACATGAAATGCAAAGGTTACGATTTTCTTTGAAGGCAGTAGACATACAAAACGTGGATTTAGAGACTAGATAGGGGAAACTCGTATATCATTATTATTACAATTTATTTATTTATTTATGATAATAATATAAATAATAATATTAATAACAATATCATAACGACTATGATATTATTATTATAATACTTATTATTATTATTACAGTTATAATATATTTTTCGGCAATAATACAAATAATAAAAGTAATAATAATAATAACGATAATGATAAAAATATTAATTATAATAACAATAATAATAATAATAATAATAATAATAATAAAATAATAATAATAATAATAATAATATTAATAATATTAATAATCTTCAAATGTTATCAAAATTCTCTTCATTCTGACTTCATTCATAATTATTATCATGATTAATACGATTCTGGTAATTATTATCATTAATACCCTAATAATTGCCAAAATTATCAAAGAAATCGAAAAAACGTCATTTTGGAGTATACCCTCAATAGTATATATTTAGCTAGATTTTGCCGCTTTTTCGACTTTGGGAATAATAATGATAATAATAATAATAATAATAATAATAAATTAATAATAATAATGATAATGATAATAATAATAATGATAATATTAACAATATTAATAATCTTCAAATGTTATAAAATTATTACCTTAAAGGCTATATTTCGCTAGATTTTGCCGCTTTTTTTACTTTTGGGATTTTTTCTTTTTTTATTATATATATTTACACAATTCCTGTTGTTATCATTATCATCATAACTGCAATTATTATCATTATTATTGCAACTAATCCAGATATAATATATATTTTGCAACTATACGAATAACAACAACAATAATAATAGTAATAACAATAATAATAACGATATTATAATAATCATCTATATCATTATTTAAATTAATATCGTTATTACTGTAGTTAATGTTTTTATAATAATTATTTTTGCAATTACACTGCTAGTAAAAATATTAATAATGATAATAATAATAATAATAATAATAATAATAATAATAATAATAATAATAATAATAACAATAACAATATCATAACGACAGTTAATGTTATTATTATACTTATTACTAATATTATTATTGCAGCTATAATATATTTAATACTAATAATAAAAGTGATAATAATAATAATAATAATAATAATAATAATAATAATAATAGGAAGAAGAAGAAGAAAAAAAAATATAATAGTAATAATAATAATAATAATAATAATAACAATAATAACAGTAAAAATAATAGTAATAATGATATTAATAATAATAATGATGATGATAATAATAATAAAATAATAATAATAATAATAATAATAATAATAATAATAATAATAATAATAATAATAATAATAATGATAATAAAAAAAAAATAATAATGATAATATTAATAATATTAATAATCTTCAAATATTATCAAAATTCTCTTTTTTCTTACTTTTATCATCATTATTGTCATGATTAATACGATTCTGTTAATTATTATCATTATTACCCTAATAATTCCCTAAATTATCAAAGAAATCGAAAAAACTAGGGCTATATTTCGATAGATTTTGCCGCTTTTTCAACCTTTGGGATTTTTTTTCTTTTACCTTTTTATTATATATGGACACAATTCCTGTTGTTATCATCATTATTATCATTATCATCATCATTATCATTATTATCATCATTATCATCATCATTATCATCATTATTAAAATTATTATCAGCATTATTGCAATTATTATCATTATTATTACAATTATTGCAGTTATAATATATATTTCTGCAACTATACTAATAACAACAAGAATAATAACTAATAACAATAATAATAGCAATAATAACGATATCATAATTATTATTTGTATCATTGTTTTAATTAATATCGTTATTACTGTAATTATTACTGTTATAATAATTATTTTTGCAATTATACTACTAGTAAAAATAATAATAATGATGATAATAACAATAATAATATTAATAACAATATTATAACCACTAATAAAATTATCATTATACATATTATTATTAATATTACACTTATAATATATTTTTTGACAATAATACTAATAAAGGTAATAATAACAATAATAATAATAATAATAATAATAATAATAATAATAATAATAATAATAAAAAATAATAGTAATAATAATAGTAGTAATATATGTAATAATGATAATAATTACTATTATTATTGTTGTTGTTATAATAATGATAACAATTGCAATAATGACGATAATATTTGCAATACTGATGATAATGATGATGATAATGATGATAATGATGATGATAACGAGAATAATGATGATAATCATGATAATAATGATGATAACATCAGGAATTGTATCCATATATAATAAAAAAAAAAGTCCTTATAAGGACTTATAAGATTAAAAAAAAGTTAAAAGAATAAAAATCCCAAAAGTCGAAAAAGCGACAAAATCTAGGGAAATATCGCCTTTTGAGACCATACTCTAAAAGGACGTTTTTTCGATTCCTTTGATAATTCTGGCAATTATTAGGGTAATAATGATAGTAATTACCAGAATCGTATTAATCATGACAATAAAAAGTCAGAATAAAGAGAATTTTGATAACATTCTTGATATTATTAATATGTTTTATTTTTTCTTTTATTATTATTATTATTATTATTATTTTATTATTATTATTATTATTATTATTATTATTACTATTATTATTATTATTGTTATTATTATTATTATTATTTTCATTATCATTATTTTTACCAGTAGTAAAATTGCAAAAATAATTATTATAACAATAATAATTACAGTAATAACGATATCAATTAAAATAATAATATAAATAATTATTATAATATCGTTATTATTGTTATTATTATTGTTATTAGAATAGTTGCAAAAATAGACATCATAACTGCAAGAATTGCAATAATATTTATAACAATTGCAATAATGATGATGATAACTGCACTAATGATGATAATGAGGATGATAATGTTGATTATGATGATGATGATGATGACGATGATAATGAACATGATAACGATAATATTGATGATAATCATGATAATAATGACGATAATAACAGGAAAATGGTCCATATATAATAAAAAAGTAGAAGAAAAAAATTCAAAAAAGTTGAAAAAGCCTGAAAATCTAGCAAAATATACCCTTTTGAGAGTATTCTTCAAAATGATTTTTTTTTCGATTTATTTATTAATTTTGGCAATTATTAGGGCAATAATGATAATAATTACCAAAAGTGAGAATAAAGAGAATTTTGATAACATTTGAGGATTATTAATATTATTAATATTATTAATATTAATATTATTATTATTATTATTATCATTATTATATTGTTATTATTATTACTATTATCATTATTATTATTATTATTATTATTATTATTATTATCATTATTATTATTTCATTGTTATTATTATTATTATTATTATTATTATTAATATTATTATTATTATTATTATTATCATTATTATTATCATTATTATTATTACTATTATTATCATTATTATATTATTATTATTATTATTATTATTATTATTATTATTATTATTATTACTTTTATTATTAGTATTACTACCAAAAATGTGTTATAACTGTATTAATAACAATAATAATAATAATAATAATAATAATAATAATAATAATAATAATAATAATAATAAGTATAATAATGATATTAATAGTCGTTATAATATTGTTATTAATTGTTTTATTGTTATTATTATCATTATTATTATTTTTATTATTATTTTTACTAGTAGTATAATTGGAAAAAAATAATTATTATAACAGTAATAATTACAGTAATAACTGTAATAATGATGATAATCATGATGATAATGATGATAATAACGAGGATAATGATGATAATGATGATGATAAGGATAATAATGATGATAATCATGAAAACAATGATGATAACAACAGGAATTGTATCCATATATAAGAATAAAGGGTAAAAAAATTCCCATAAGTAAAAAAAGCAGACAAATCTAGCGAAATATAGCATTTTGAGAGTATACTCCAAAATTCCTTTTTTGATTTCTTTCATGATTTTGGCAATTATTAGGGTTCTAATGATAATATTTACCAGAATGATAAAAGTCAGAATAAAGAGAATTTTGATAACATATCAAGATTATTTATATTATTAATATTATCATTATTATTATTATTATTATTATTATTATTATTGTTATTATTATTATTATTATTATTATTATTATTATTATTATTATTATTATTATTATTATTATTATTATTATTATTATTATTGTTGTTATTATCATTATTATTACTATTATTAATATTATTATTATCATTATTATTATTATTATTATTATTATTATTATTATTATTATTGTTATTATTATTATTACAAATACAATTATTATTATTATTATTTTATTATTATTATTATTATTATTATTATTATTATTATTGTTATTATTATTATTGTCTTTATTATTATTATTATTATCATTAGTAGTAGTAGTAGCAGTAGTAGTAGTAGTAGTAGTAGCATTGTATTATTATTATTAGTATTATTGCCAAAAATATATCATAACTGTAATAATGATAATAATAAGTATAAAAATATTATTAATAGTCGTTATAATATTGTTATTAATAT
>NC_051425.1:47601-57601 GCF_015228065.2 Penaeus monodon | reverse complement strand
CCTCCCAAAGTATTGGAAAGTGGTCACTTCTATGCAAGTCTTCCATTACCTGCCAAGTGAAGTTCAACTGAGAATCAGGTGAGCCTGTTGATAGGTCTATATTGGAGAATGTCCCAGTTTGAATTTGGAAATGTGTGGGAGTGTCACTGTTCAGTACCCCCCTAACGGAAGCCACCTTGCCGTGGTGGGGGGGCTTGAGGTCCCAATGATCTGGTGAGCTGGACCAGAGGGTTACCCATAATGGAGGGGTCACCAGTGAGGGATGAGACAAAATGGCTTCCTGGTGCACCAAGGCCTATGAGAGGGGATGGTGCACCCACCCCTGGTTCATCTCATCTTGGACCAGGGAGAACTCTCCCACGTGTGTGTTGGCATCCCGTATTACCAGGAGACAGGAGTCCTGGAGGTTGAGCGATGCTGCACGCTGCGCCCTGCAGCTAGCAACACACCTCTTTGGTCCTTTATTCTGGTTAGACGGGTGGCTTGATCAAGGCCCGGTCAAGTCAATCGGCTGGTCAAATATGGCTAGGGTCAAGCAGGTACTATTCAGTCGGCAGCGCATAGGTCCCGCGACTGCCATCAGTACTGTAACAGTGGCTGCGTATATTTCCTCATTACCCCTGTGGCTGTTGGGAGATTTTGAGCCCAACTATAGCTTCCCCTCATTGGACTCCATGGTGGGTGGGGGGCGAGGAAATGAAGACTTCTAATTTGTATGAGTACTACAAATTTACAAAGATCTAGCTCTCTCCCTGACGACCTACGCAATCCCCCGACCATTCCCTCTGGAACATCACATGTTGTCACTCTGGAGCCTTTCCAGCTTCCAAAGGGCAAGAATGGGAATCGTAATGGTTCCCGGGCTCCCAAACCAGGTAAGAAGGGGAAAAGTCCTCCTCAATCCACTAAGGAAATCTTACCTGGTAAATATGAGAGTATTTCATATAGTAAGTACCTAGTAGTGAAGACCATTGATGGTGTATCATAGGAAAATAGTTGAGGTATGTCAACGTGATCCTCGCATCACCCCACAGCGAGATGGTAGCCTGATAGTTGAGGTTTTGTCACCAGATGAGAGTGACCTGATGACCCGAGACCTGATGAGGTATTCTGAGGAGAAACTGTTACAGGAACTAGAGAATTTTAATGTAGTGGCAGTAAAACGTTTTAAGAAGAAAGTTGACGGTTTGGAACAATCTACACCAGCTCTCCTTCTAACTTTTAATACATTGGTCCTTCCAGAATCAGTTAAACTGGCATGGTACCACCTCAAGGTAAAGCCATATGTGCCAAACCCTATGCGGTGGTTCCACTGCCAGGGTTATGGGCATGGAGCCATCTCTTGCCGTTTTAAGGAAAATGAACAACCAAGAATATGTGTAAAGTGTGGTACGACATGTCATCAAGGAGATGACAACTGTCCAGGTCCAATATGCTGTTACCACTGCAAAGAAGCTCATGAAGCTTCTTCAAAGCAGTGTAAAAGGTACAAATTTGAGAAAGTATTGATAATAAGGAGCAAGGAGAGAGTTAGTTTTCCAGAGGCAAAGCGACATGCCCGTGTGCTTTTTGCACAGCCAGGTAAATCCTTTGCTTCGGTTCTGGCTCATCCCACCAACCCTTGCCCTCCAATGGTTCTTACACCACACACTCTGCCACTTCTTTTAAACCTCAGTCCCCAATTGCTGAAACTGCCTCTGGTGAATTCCACCAGAAACGGAGTAGGAGTGAGGGGTCTATTGAGGAGACTCCTCCTCCCAAAGTAAGGTCTTTGGAGCCATCAGGTGAGGCTCCAGAGGCCTCAATGGTGACAGCCCCAGCTGCCACCATATCCACAGGGGCCTCCGCTGCTAGGCAGAATGCCCCTGAAGCAAAGGCTCGGGTTTGCCCTTTGCCCAGGCAAAGGAATCCTGAGCCTGTCAAAAGGAAGCCTGTGGAAACTAGTTCCACAGGTAAGCAACCCAAGATCCTGGAAAGGGACAGCCTAAAGGTGTAGGGCAAACCTTGACCACAGGTGCTGCCAAACACATTATGAAAAAATAGTTTAAAGAACTGGACACCCTAATCCAATGGAACTGTCAGGGAATTTATGCAAAATGGGAAGAACTGCAACATCTGATAGCTTCATGTAACCCAGTTTGTGTATGCCTACAAGAAATTATGACCAGGGAAAATCATCCAATTTCCCTGAGAGGTTTCCAAATTTAAGCCCATTATGGGACTTTTGACAATGGACCTCATTGAGGAGTAGCAGTAATGGTACGTCAGGATATTCCTTTACAGGCCATCCACCTGCAGACAACACTGCAGGTGAAGGCTGTGAGAATAGGCTTGACATGACCTTACACTGTTGCGCAAGGAGATGGACTCTGCTTTGCAGCTCTGCCGTAAGACTGCCCCAGGAAGTGACGATATTCCATACCAAATGATATCTCACTTACCAGAGAGCTCCCAGAAGTTCTTGTTGGACCTATTCAATAGGATATATAGGGAGGGTACAGTGCCATCCACATGGAAAGAGTCTATAATCATTCCTGTCCCTACACCTGGCAAGGATGCTTCCACACCAGGAAATTACAGACCAATTTCCCTCACCAGCTGCATCTGCAAGCTGATGGAGAAAATAGTAAACTTCAGGTTGACATGGCTGCTAGAAAAGGAAAACGTGCTGACTCCATATCAATATGGGTTTAGAAGATTGAGATCGACCACAGATGCACTTGTAAGGATGGAAACTGCTATACAGAATTCCTTCATACAGCGACGTCACATGTTAGCAGTCTTCTTTGACCTTGAAAAGGCTTATGATACTACTTGGAAGCATGGCATACTCAAGAAGTTGTATGACATTGGTTTAAGAGGAGCATTACCTACCTTCATACAAAACTTCCTTGCTAACAGGAAATTTAAAGTTCGGGTAGGAAACAGTTTCTCTAACCTGGAAGATCAGCTGGAAGGGGTCCCACAAGGGAGTGTCTTAAGTGTGACCCTGTTTGCCATTGCTATAAGTGACATTGTAAAGGTTGTTCCAAGCTCTGTCTCATGTAATCTGTATGTGGATGACTTTACACTGTACTGCTCAGGAGGAAGCTTACAGGATGTGCAAGGACACATGCAGGCTGCAATAAATCAGGTTGTACAGTGGACAACATATCATGGGTTCAAATTTTCCCTAAGCAAGACCATGGCTATGCATTTCCACAAATGAGGAAAATTCCATCCTTCCCTCTATTTAGGAGCAAATCCACTGCAATTTGTCCAAGAGGTGAAGTACTTGGGTCTAATTTTTGACTCAAGGTTTACATGTGTGCCTCACATCAAACAGTTGAAAGTAGAGGCTACAAAAGAACTTAGTATTTTGCTGGTTCTTTCACATCTATCTTGGGGTGCAGACCGCACAATGCTTCTAGGGCTTTACCGAGCGCTTATTCATAGTAAGCTTGATTATGGATGTGAAGCTTATTCATCTGCAACTCCCACTGTTCTACGGATGTTAGACTCGTTTCATAATGAAGATTTCAGAATCTGTACTGGGGCTTTCAGGTCTTCACCTGTGGAGTCCCTGTATGCTGAGAGTGGAGAACCACCTCTTTCATTACACACAGAATACATGAACCTGATTTACAACACGAGACTACAAAGGATTCAAGGATCTCCTACATCCAAATTGGTTTTCAACCCCCTTGAGGATAGCCAATCCTATGGTAGGAGAATGAGGAATCTTGTGGAAGATCTTAATTTAAATCTCTCTAAGGTTCTGGCTGTTGGAATTCCCCAATTTCCGCCTTGGACTAATCAAGTTGAGCTGGATTTGGTCGGAATTGGGAAAGGGGAGAGATCCAAAGCAGAAGTCCGAGAGAAATTTCTTCAGCACATTTCTAAATACCGGGGATCAGATGTAATTTATACAGATGGTTCGAAATCTGAAAATGGCGTTGGTTTTGCAGTAGTGAGCAGAAGGAAGACTGCATCTGGCAGTCTTTCTCTAGCAGCCTCGATCTTCACTGCAGGGTTACATGCCATCCTTACAGCAGTTAAGATGACTAGAGATCTTACGAACCATTCTGTTGTGATATATTCCGACTCTCGTAGTGCCTTGCAAGCACTCAAAAGCTCATCACATCCAGTAGTGAGGGAGGTTCAAGATTGGCTTGCACTGATGTCAACACGTAAAAAGATAACTATGTTGGGTGCCAGCACATGTTGGTATCAGTGGGAATGAGCGAGCTGATCAGAAGGCCAAGGCAGCTGCCGCTCAGCCTTGTGATGCTCGTTTTCCTCTCCCACACACCGACCTGAAACCCAGCATCAGAAGTTGTCTTCGTGATAAATGGAGGGAACAGTGGAGGCATATCTTCAGAAACAAACTGCGAGACATTAGAGATGACCTTGGCAGTTGAGTGACTAGCATCCATCCCAACCGAAAAGTGGAAGTTGTATTAACAAGACTAAGAATCGGGCACACAAGACTGACTCATGGGCCAATGATGGCTAAAAATGAAGCACTTTGTGAAAGATGCCAAGAGCCATTAACGATTGCACATGTAGCGGAAAGATGTGCAACATTCTCAGACCAAAGACGTATGTACTTGTCTCCCCCATATACACTGAAAAATGTATTGGGGGAAGATTGTGACATAGAGGGTCTAATTAATTTCCTTAGGGAGACTAATATTTTGAATAAAATTTAATTATGCATAATGTTTATGCAATAATTTTATGCACTTAGAGCATAATATTTATGCTATGATTTTTAATCTATTTATTGTTATTTGTTTTAAACATTTTAATATTTCTAGTTAACAAGGTATTCGCCACTAATGACCTTAGCTGTTGACACGGCAGATAATTTTAAATAATCAATCAATCACTGTTCAGTAAAACTGCATCTACCCTTAAGAACCAGGACTCCAAGGCCCTTCCTCGAGGGTTGCACAAAGTGTCTCCCCAGAGGTGATGCCGACCATTGAAATCTCCCAAGAGTAGAAATGGATGTGGCAACTGCCCAAGTAGATCTTCCAAATCATTAATGTTCAGATTATGTGGAGGAAGGTAGATGGATGCAACAGTGTAAGGTCGTGTCAAGCCTATTCTCACAGCCTTCACCTGCAGTGTTGTCTGCAGGTGGATGGCCTGGAAGGGAATATCTTGACGCACCATTACTATTACTCCTCCATGAGGTCCATTGTCAAAGGTTCCATAATGGGCTTGAACTTGGAATCCTCTTAGGAAAATGGGACAATTTTCCCTGGTCTTAATCTCTTGTAGGCATACACAAACTGGGTTACATGAAGCTATCAGATGTTGCAGTTCTTCCCATTTTGTATGAATTCCCTGACAGTTCCTTTGGATTAGGGTATCCAGTTCTTTATATTATTTCTTCATAAGGTGTTTGGCAGCACCTGTGGTCAAGGTTTGCCTCACACCTATAGGCTGTCCCTTTCCAGGATACTGGGAGTACCTTTTTAGTGGTTGTTTACCTGTGGAACTAGTTTCCACAGGTTTCCCTTGGACAGGTTCAGGATTTCTTTGCCTGGGCAAAGGACGGAGCTGAACCTTTGTTTCAGGGGCATTCTGTCTAGCAGCGGAGGCCCCTGTGGATGTGGTGGCAGCTGGAGCTGTCATCGATGAGGCCTCTGGAGCCTTAAATGATGACTCCAAAGACCTTACTTTAGGAGGAGAAGTCTCCTCAATAGACCCCTCACTCCTACTCCATTTCTGGTAGAACAACTCACCAGACGCGGTGTCAGCAATTTGGGACTGAGGTTTAGAGGAAGTGGTAGAGTGTGTGCTGTAAGAAGCATTGGAGGGCAAGGGTTGTTGGGAAGGAGGATGGGCTAGAAACCGAAGCAAAGGACCTACCTGGCTGTGCAAACAGCTCACGGGCACGTCACTTTGCCTCTGGAAAACTAACTTTCTCCTTGCTCCTTATTACCAATACTTCCTTTTCAAATTTATACCTTTGCAGTGGTAACAGCATATTGGACCTGGACAGTTGTCATCTCCTTGATGACCTGTTGTACCACACTTTACACATATTCTTGGTTGTCCATTTTCTTTAAAACGGCAAGAGTTGGCCCCATGCCCATAACTCTGGCAGTGGAACCACCGCATAAGGTTGGGCACATATGGCTTTACCTTGAGGTGGTACTATGCTAACTTAACCAATTCTGGATGGACTAATGTGTTAAAAGTTAGAAGAAGAGCTGGTGTCGACTGTTCCAAACCATCAACTTTCTTCTTAAAACATTTTACTACCACTACATTAAAGTTCTCTAGTTCTTCTAACAATTTCTCCTCAGAATACCTCATCAGGTCTCGGGAAAAGACAATTTCCTTTACACTGATTGAGGGTTTTGTGAGTAGAACATGAAACTTGAGCCCCAGGAATGTCGCATATTGCACGCAGACGGTCACTCTCATCTGGTGACAAAACCTCAACTATCAGGCTACCATCTCGCTGTGGGGTGATGCGAGGATCATGCTGACATACTTCAACAATTTTTCGATGTACTTCAAAAATATCAAGATCCATGATTGATACACCATCAATGGTCTTCACTACTAGGTACTTACTATATGAAATGCTTTCATATTTACCAGGTAAGATTTCCTTAGTGGATTGAGGAGGACTTTTCCCCTTCTTACTTGGTTTGGGAGCCCGGGAATCATTACGATTCCCATTCTTGCCCTTTGGAAGCTGGAAAGGTTCCAGAGTGACATGTGATGTTCCAGAAGGAATTGTTGGGGGATTGCATAGGTCGTCAGGGAGAGAGCTAGATCTTTGTAAATTTGTAGTACTCATACAAATTAGAAGTCTTCATTTCCTCACCCCCCCCCCCCCACCCATGAGGGGAAGCTATAGTTGGGGCTCAAAATCTCCCAACAGCCACAGGGTTAATGAGGAAATATACGCAGCCACTATTACAGTACTGATGGCAGTCGTGGGACCTATGTGTTACCGACTGAATAGTGTCTGCTTGACCCTAGCCATATTTGACCAGCCAACTGACTTGACCGGACCTTGATCAAGCCACCCGTCTAACCAGAATAAAGGACCAAAGAGGTGTGTTGCTAGCTGCAGGGCGCAGCGTGCACATCGCTCAAACTCCAGGACTCCTGTCTCCTGGTAATACGGGATGTCACGCACGGCAAACACATGTGGGAGAGTTCTCCCTGGTCCAAGATGGAATGAACCAGGGGTGGGTGCACCATCCCCTCTCTTAGGCCTTGGTGCACCAGGAAGCCATTTTGTCTCATCCCTCACTGGTGACCCTTCCAGTATGGGTAACCCTCTGGTCCGGCTCACCAGATCATTGGGACCTCAAGCCCCCCACTGCAGGAAGGCGGCTTCCGTTAAGGGGGGAAGGAGAGTTCAGCTGCGTCAGGAAATCCGGGAACAGGGCAGGGTCATGAGGCCAGAGAGCAAAGACGTCGTCGACATACCTCAGCCAGACCGACGGTCGAAGGGAGATGGAAGGAAGAAGCTCAGACTCGAAGAATTCCATGAACAGGTTTGCCAGGACTGGAGAGAGGGGAGAGCCCATGGCAACACCGAATGTCTGAGAGTAGAAGCAAGTAGATGAATACTTTGTTTTCATATTCCTTGCATTAGGGAAAAGGCCTTTTGCCTGCAATTCTAATGCTATGCGATGCCAAATCACTCTTTCTCCTTGGTACTGTCACAACCTGTAAAAAAAAAAAAAAAAAAAAAAAAAAAGTGAATTTAAGGGTTTCGATGAGTTCATCACAGAAAGGAAATATGAGGAAAATAAACAGTAGTACAATACAAGTAATAAAAGTACATTTATCTACATATTGTTGCAAACTAAACATTTTGGTGGGTTGACTCAGTAGTAGGTTGAGCCATATCTATCAGTATAGAATGTGCAACATCCTGGTCAAGAATATTAATACACCTTTGGGGTTGGGATTACAGGGGTTGGTTTATCGGTGAATTTAGAGAAAGATCACCAACGCTTCTCGGGATGATACTAGATTGGTTCGATTTCTATTACTTTGGTTCGGTTGATTACGTTGTTTGTTTCCATTGGAAATGACAAAAAATATAATTGAATCTGTTTTTTTTTTTTTCCTATTTTCTTTTGTTTTTTATTTCTTATAACTTAATTATTATTTGTTTTGAAACTTGTTTATTGCTCGTCACTATTTGCTTGCATTCGAGTCTGCTAAAATAGCTGTTGATCTACGCCATTATGCGAAAAAAGTATAGGATTTTAATGGCCTATCCCCTTTTCCCCCTAGACCTAGCCTATTATTTTCTCCTATTATGCACCCCATCCTAGACTATCTTCTCCTAGCCAAGGGCTAGGGAATTCTCGAAGTCTGCCATAATCATGGTAGAGATTGAGTAACTATGTAGCAGCACGACCCCGCAACCTGAAGTTCAGCATAGTTTCCCAGGTTGGGTCACATCAGGTTCACAGCCATGTCTGTGCTCATTGGACAGTGAGCTCCCCTCGTTCCCTGTGCGCTTACACAGCACTTGTGTACTTAAGCCGCAGAGCTTGAAACGAGATCAGCATTCCATTCCTCCAGCAGAACAAGACAACAGCAGCAGCACCAAAAGGACTGCCCAGTCCTTTAGCTCACTGGGGAGCATGCCGGCTACCCCATTGATCTCCGACTTCACCATCAACATCCAGCCATACCTGTGGGCACTCACACCCACAACAAACACTTCCCAAAGAGATAAGACACCAGTAACTCAAATAGTAGATGCACAACCATCCATCTACTATACTGGTGACCACCGGAGTGATACGTTATGATATTTCGCTCGCTCGCTTTGCTCACTCTCTGGAAGGGAGTACCTGTAGCAGTACGACCCGCGCAAACTGAAGTTCAGCGTAGTTTCCCAGGTTGGGTCACATCAGGTCCACAGCCATGTCCACACTCATTGGACAGCGGGCTCCCCTCGTTCCCTGCTCACTTACCCCTCAATCGTATACTTAGGCAGCAGAGCCTGAAATGAGATCAGCATTCCCCGATCCTCTAGTAGAGCAGACAACAGCAGGACTGCCCAGTCCTTAGCCGACTGGGAGCCTGCCGGCTCCCCCGTTGATCTCCGACTTCACCATCAACACTCAGCCATACCTATGGGCACTCACACCCACAACAAACACTCCCCAAAGAGATAAGACACCAGTAACCTCAAATAGATGCACAACCATCCATCTATTATGACTATATTGTCTAACGCAGGGAACTGCGCTCCCTGCGACCCCACCCCCGCCCCGAGCAAGACAAAGAATCCTCCATGTATTCACGGCAGGAGATAAGAAGACGGCTCCCACAAGTCAGTCGTATGTACGAGAATTCCAAACTGCACACGTGCAGTATCGTAAAAATAGCAACTTCCAAGAAATAAACTTCGGTCATACATATGCACAAGAGGGGCCGGGTTTAAGGTTGTTAATATCAACGCTGATATCGGAGAGGCTTGCGGGAGGGTAAAGGCGGGTAATCTCAACGAGGGAATTGTGGAATCTGTAGTGAAAATTGTTGTTGGATAAACAAATAGCAGGAGAGGTATTGGTGATGATCTTCAGGTCGATTGCTTGGACATTTATCCCACTAGTTGACACATCTTGTCAAGCCCATGTGAACAACACAAGAGATGGACTTAATGAAAGAGGCCTTGGCTTTTGGCTTTATTCGCTTTAAAGTGAGTGGATGCAGGCTGGACTTCTGCCGAGGTATGGAGAATGTCCCCTTTTTCTTCAGCGGCTCTTCCCTGGGTGGCGCTAGTTTCCACAGGCTGGAGTGTCAGATTAATCCGGCTGTAACAAGGAGGGTGAGTCACTGGGCTTGCTCAAGGGGGATATGTAGGTCACCTGGATGGTCCTTGGGTAAACCAGGCTCAGGTGTGGAAGGTGTGAAGTGGCTGCTTCCTATGATAAGGTAGACTCAGGAGGGCTGCAACAGAAAGGCGCAGCCCGTGGTAAGCAGGCACAGATGTGTGGAGCGCCACTTTCCG